>NC_056745.1:115111758-115326758 GCF_019279795.1 Protopterus annectens
CAAACACTCAGTTCCCAATAATTACCACATCGATGGGAGCCCACTGAACACTGAAGGCATTATAAGAGATCTGGGGACACAGGTTGACAGCAATCTCTCCTTCGACCACCTCATTGCTACTGTGGTCAGAAAGTCCTTCTATGTGGCACATCTCGTTACCAAGGGTTTTGCATCCAGGAAGAAAGAGGCCATAATTTCTGTCTACTCTTCCCTCATTAAGCCAATCATAGAGTATAATGCCCCATTTGGCATGTACCTCACTAGACACATGCAACAGCTGGAAAGGCCACAAAAGTACCTCATGAAGAGGATCCTAGGCCTTAAACACATGTCCTACATGGACAGACTCAAAAAACTCCAGCTATTCTCTGTCTCATATTATCTACTAAGAGACGATCTCTGCTTGACTTACAAAGCCATGTCTGACCCAGCTCTGTTAGAAATGCTACAGCTAAAGAAATCCCAGTCCCTCCACACCACATGCTCCAGAGACTTCAACCTCATTGCTCCAATCAACAGAACATGCTGGTGGGATAGGTTCATAACCCAGTGACTGCCCATGCACTGGAAGACTTACCATACATGTCAAGCAGAACATCTCACTGGCCCTCTTCAAGGGAAATCTTGATGAGTGGATGGGAAATAGAAAGTTCACCCCAGGGACCACTCCAGTGGCTCTACTTGATAGAGGGACTGGGAACTAACGTCGGGCAGCATGATGCCAGAGCACTATGGGCTAGGCTTGTAAAGGCTCCAGGGCCATTAGCCTAGTACACACCTATGAACCTATGAAAAATAAATAATGTTTTCATTGATTTAGCAAATGGCCAATGACAAGGCAGGCATCTCTGAACTCTGAAAAATGTGCAGGACCTGTAGTAGTTGGACTTAGTATTAAAAATATGTGCCACTGCATCATGGGAATTTGTTGTCAGATGATATTATCTGGTCCCTAGAATGAAGTAATACCAACGCTCAGCAGGTACGATGATCTATCCATCAATCCTCACTCATACACTAAAGTATATGGTATTAAAATTGTTACTGCCTGCTGCCTGTTCTGGTAACATGTCCTTAAGTGCCTATAATGAAGTTAGAAAGTTGCTAGAATAACAGGATTTGTGTTCACATATATTTTCTGAAGGATATGAACTCTGAAACGTTGATTTATGTTGTTATTTAGTGACTTCAATCCTCAATGTTTTTTCTGGAAACCACAGATTTTATGAGGAAAAAAAAATATGAAGCAATAATCTGGCCGTTCTGTGTAAATATGGACAGTCAGTAGGCATGAAAGGTAGGCGTATACATGACATACAGCATTACACTGCCTTTCTGACATCATCCATTAAGTGTTTTATGGATTTGAAAGCCGGTAAAACACTTTTCAATTTTTTTCCCGCCATAACTAGTAGTACATGGAGCAGATAAAGCTCCATGCATTACAAAGAGTTATGATCATCTCACCTATTATAAACTTAAATTATGTATTCTCGACATGGAAGCAAAGATTCATCTCTTGGGCTTCTTTTACTCTCAAGGTGAATTTCTTGGCATCCATGCCACGAACACATAACAAGCGGGTTATGAACAGCAACCCAATCATAATCCTCTATATTATATATTATAAACTCCATGTATTTACACTTCAAGGAAGTGCAGGTTTGGCCATCGTTGACTCAGCTGTCAATAAAACTCCTTCAACATGTTCTGACAGTGAAAAGATGGCCAAGAACATGAATATCCACTTTTAATATCTACACTGATAATACCCATGGAATTCAGTCATAATTTTCAAAAAAAAATTAAACAATACAGATTTTGTTAATTGGGCAAACACTGGGACTGGTAATGTTCCACATCAAAATAGTCCAATTAAGAAATGTAAATTATTTCATTTTTCTCTAGCAAATATGAGTAAATGTGCAAATAACACAGTTACTGAATCAATAGGTAAAATCATTGGATAGGTATTAATTTCAGCCACCTGAGGTGCTACTGTAGTATGGAAAGATCAGATGACTACTGAGATATTCCTGTGAGATACTGACATCTTATGAAAGCATTAAAACCTAGGATATAAATGTGCAGGGGAGAGTCACAAAAAAACCCGATCACCAATCCCTAACCTCTAAGTGCTTTTGGGCTGCTGGCTGAATGTAAAGTGGACAAGGGTTAAACGTTCAGGTTGAAATCCATTATGTCAAACTCCGGTATTGTGTATTGTCCTTCAAATCATTGGCAGTGTACATTCTGTCCATGTGCTGGCAATGACTCACTTGGTGGGGGCTTTTCTTAATGTGTGCAAGTAAGATGGTTGGGGGTGAAGATGTGATTAGCTACCCACATGGGGGTGCAGGCCCACCCTGAAAAAAATACCTCTGATTTGTATTTCATTGACCTGAAGCTTTGACCTGTTTGTTTCTTTCTGTCGTAGCTTTGGAGACGTTAGACTTGACACGACATAGAAGAATTGTCACCAACATTTATTTTATCACTAATAACAGAAAAAGGCAGCTAACCATGCCCAGCACACATGATCTATGAATTGCACCCCAATGAGCTGAATGATTTATTTGCTATTTACTAAAACCATGACAGCATATCTGTTGCAGACATTCTTCATAGAATACTGACCCATAGTTCTGAGTGAATAGTTTGATTCCTTTGGCACTGGGCTTTGAGTAATGGACCTCTATTACGGAGTCATGTGATATATTCAGCCACTGCCGTCCATCTTTAATTTGCCATTGATAATGCTTAGTTGCAGAATTACTTGTCTCAGACCCTGAACAAGAAATGAGAGCAGATTTTTAGAGCAATGTAATACTTTTCATGATATTTACAAATAGTTTTATAAATATTTTGCAAATTGCTATGTATGCCACATGAACTCTGTTCCTACAAAAATAAATATTAAGTAAATTTTAACCACTCTCTCCATGAAACAGCATATACAGCCATCCATCCATCCAGCAACCATCCATTTCATTCTCATTTTATAAAATTTATAGTGTGAAAAAGCTGTAGTGCATCCCAGTAAACAAAGGCATAAGGCAAGAACCAGTCATGCACTGAATACCAGTCTATCACAGGACACAGGCACACAAAGTGACAGTTCGAACACTGCCAGTTGCCTAGTAGCATATCTTTGTTACGTGATATGAAACTGGAACTCCTGGTGAAAACTCAGAGACACAGGAAATACATATGAACTCTGCACTGAATGGTCTTCAGCAAAGAATTAAACTGCAGACAACGTAGTGCTGTGAGTGAGTGACATTGCCTGCTGCTCCTCTGTGATGCTCTAAAGAAGAGTTTGCAAACACTTTCTGTAACTGTAACATCACACTCACAGTGATCAAGCAGCAGTTATTTAACAAGGCATGCTTATCTGATGACAGATTATGGATTTTTGCAAATGGACACCTTACTGATACGGTTTACTTCTTACGGTGTGATTATGCCTCTGAGTCTCTCCCTCCCCATAGCTAAATCATTCTTACACTGAGATTACTAGTAAAAGTCAAAAAAAGAAACAGAGAAACCTTGAATTTAAGGGGCTTATATTGGTGACACTTGGCTGTTGGTTGTCAGTCAACAAGGATTTACTAAAACACCTGCTGGACAATATAAACCTCACACACTCTTCCCTGTAAAAGATGACCACCCCTGATGCTTTGTAAGAAGGAGTGTAGACATTACCATTTAACGTTTAGCAAGGTGAAGGACCTTGTATGTAAACATGAGTAGCTAGAACATATGTTATTAACAGTTATGCACAGACAATGCAAATACTCCTTTGTAACAGTTTCCTAAATTTACTGTGAATATTAAGTATCATCATACACTTTAATGATGTGAACTTCATACAGTAAAATAAATCTATTTACTACAGTGGTGTGGCCACAGCTCTGCCATTTATAAATCATTATGTGATGCAAATGCTTATATAAAACTTCTCAGCATAGTCTTTTCATACTCAAAAAAGCAATTCTGCAAATCTCTCCTTCAACCATTTTAGCAAAGAGTAGTTTACCTAGGCAGATTTTTTTCTGGGTGCGCAAAATTATTTATTTGTAGTTTGACAGGCAGGAAAAAAAAAGGATATTGCTCAGACTACGACTCAAAGACATCCCAGCAGCACCCACCACTTCAAAGCATTTCAAATCATTCAGCATTTGCTCTTTTTTTACTTTAATATGCAGTACTTATCACAATTTTCTTTCAAGCAGCAATAAAGACACAGCCTTATATTGATCCTGTTTGCTAACTGTTTGTTGTGCTTTTACCCTGAGGTTTATATGTTGCAAATGATCTGGCTTCTTCTATGTGAAAATTGCACAAAATGCACTGACTTTTAAAATACTGATAAATGCCATCTGTGATATGAATAGAAAAAAATTACATTGTGTGCCATTTATGTAAATTCTTTTACAAAATACTGTAAAATCAGGATAAAGAATGAAAAGAACAAAGATAAAGAAAGTTACAGACTCACACAACTTACTGATTTACTTATTTTATCTTTATTTATTCATGCTTTGTTGACTGGCTAGTGCCCTCTTTTCTGGGAAAATTCAATGTGGCATTTATACCCCTATAACAAATTGGGCAGGGGCATCAGGGAACTTACCCAACTATTTTTGATAGACACAATGGGATTGTTTGCATCTACCTGAGCTGTCACCAACTGAAGCAGATGGGCCATTAATTTATTGTCTCACTTGAAGGATGACACACTCTGGAGTGTAGCACCCCCTTATGCTGAACTGCAGTATCACCAGTCCTTGAACCTGGTGTGGAAATAGAACCCACATCCTTCTGCACCAAAGGTGCATGTGCTACCTGCTGCAAAGCTAACACTGCATAAATGTTGTTTAATGAGTAATGCTATAAGATGCATAGAGATATTCTTTTTAGAGGAGACCTGTAGTAAGAACACATAGAGAACAATGTAAACACAAAAAAACAGCTGATCGTCTTTAACAAAGCTTTACTAAGATAACAGCTAAGCTTTTTTTGTTAAACTGTTAACAAGGACTTATCAGAACTAGCAGTCAAACATTTAAAAGGTCTTAAATACCTTCCACTAACTGACATCAATGAAATCACATATCAATCTGTGGTGGCAGGACAGGTAGCTTTCATCCTTCTAAGTTGGGAACTGCTGATTGAGAGCCCAGTGTCCAAGTGTATTAGTTCTGGTTTAGGCACTTGGGCTTCAGGCCAGTTATTTTACATTAAGAAGGTTCGTGGACTGCACTCTTGTGGGAGAAGAGGCTGGACTCTGCCCTTCTGAGCTGGGAATTTTCTGGTTAAAGGTTTATAGTGCCTGAATATTTGAACTGTATCTTACTGAAATTGGTTCACCTTGTTTGCTCTATCATAGACTAGATCCAGGCCTACTGAATCTAGCTTTGTTTATATACTTGTTGTTTGTTTGCTTGTTATTTCCCTGGAAGCTAATTCACCTAATACGCAACTTCTCAGCTTCTGTGGATCACTAGTGATATCTGCATTGCTTACTGTACTTATTTCCTTGTTTCACTTGAAAGAAAGTTACTGTTTGTCGTTTTGCATTTAGTTACTTGTATCACATTGCACTCAAGTTACCTGGCACTTGCTCACTAAAGCAATTATATAAGTCAGCACTAAAAATTAAAAGCACTACACCCTCACTCCCCACTGGCCCTTGTTTTCAATTAAGGATTTCCCAATATTATTCTAGCATGTCCAAAGGTCAGTTGTCAATCTCCTCTCCGGTCCAGCTGGTGAATCTGGGAATCTTGAGGCAATGTTATAACTGCCTCATGTACACAGACAACCCTCTCCTCCTCCCACATAACACAAATACTTGCGAGAGATGCAGCTATTTAGCCAAACTGGAGGCTGAGCTCTCTCAACTCAGGACTGGCAAGACCAGACAGGAGGAGAAGGCAACTACACACACCACAAAACCAGCCTCACATAATGCTACCACTCCACTGAATCAAACACATAAACACACAAAGACATACTCGGAGGCTCTGAGTAAAAATTTACCTAAACAGCAGAGGCCTCCAAAGCAGACACCCAAACAACTGCTACCTCAAGACACCCCACAAGCAACACATAAACCACAAAAGCAGTGTGCAAAGCAGTCACAGCCCTTAAGGCCAAATACAACACCAAACATACTTGTCATAGGTGACTCCATAGTCAGACACACTGACGCCCCACTCACCAGGCTGAACAAGGAGAGGGTCACAGTAAGCTGCCTATCGGGCGCTAGAATCCGCCACATAACACAAGCACTCGGGTCACTCCACAGCAAGTACAAATATGACACAGTCATTGTCCATGCTGGTGTGAACGACCTGAGACATACCTCCCTGGACTGCATGAAAAGAGACATAGAGGAGCTCTCTGATTATGTAGCCCAGGCAGGTATGACCCTAACCCTGAGCAGTATCCTTCCTTCACCAAGAATGATGCCACAATATAGAGACAAGATGATCAGCTTTAACAATTGGCTTAATGTCTGGTGTCATTCAAAGGGGATCCAGTGTCTGTCTGCCTGGGATGACATGCTTGACAAGCCACGCTGCTTCAAGGGACGGCTTGCACCTGTCACCCTGGGATTCCGGATATTGGCTAAGGCTCTTGCCACCCCATAGTGCCTTTTTAGGCAAGGCTCAAATTCTAAACCTACCACCCTAGAAAACAAAAATGGGAAGAAATTGAGGGTAATGCTGCTCAATGCCAGAAGTCTAAATCTCAAAATGCACGCACTCGAGGCCCTTCTCAGTATGGAGAACATCGATGTCTGTGCTGTAACTGAAACCTGGTTCAAGGCTCCTGAGAGCACCCGGCACTATTAGGTTTTACCTCATATCATGCGTTCGCCCCAAAACCCGGACCACTCCACAAAAGGAGGGGTGTATCCATATTCATAAAGGATACTCACACCTCCAGGTTGGTGGCAACGCATGAAGCTTCGAAACCATCCAGGTGCAACTAACAATAGGCAAAACTGCTCTACAAATTGTAGCATGCTACAGGCCACCCTCTCAAACTCAGGAACCCCACACAGCCTTCCTGAAGACACTGGAGGGTATAAATGTATCTCCAAACACCATCATATTGGGTGACTTCAACTACCCGAATATAGACTGGGAACATTACTCAAGCCCTAACTTTCTAGCCCAACGGTTCCTGGAGTTCATAAATTCAAATGCCATGGAACAGCTAGTCACTGTTCCCACGAGAGGAGAAAATATACTAGATCTCATTGTCACAAACATGGGGACAAAATGCTCCACACCGAAGTATATCCCTCATTGGTGAGATCTGATCATAAACTAATCTCACTGGAAATCCACATCCCGCCCCCACCCCAAACAAAAAGACCATAGTGAAGAACTTCTCTAAAGCAAACTTCACACTACTCAAGACTGGTGTGGTATCCTTCAAGGCCCCTGAGTCAGAGGAAACCACAACCCAAGCTGCGGAAGCCCTTACAAATGCCTTCTATGAACACCTCCAGGACTGCATGGATCAGGCAATCCCAAATAAAACCAAGACTCTTTCCACAAAGGGCAAACGTCCAGTCTGGTGGACCCCAGCCATTAACAAACTTTACAATAAGAGGAGAAAGCTATTACATGATAGAACAAAATCCATAAAAGGGAAGTCACCCCTGATCATTATTAGTAAAAAATTACGAGCACTCATAAAATCAACCAAGGCCAATTTTGAGAGAAAAATTGCCATGGATTCAAAGGACAATCATAAGGCCTTTTTCAGCTATGTTAGGAACCTGGGTGGAAACTCACAGATATGCTCAGAATTAGTCCAAAATGATACAAAAATCACTGAACCCACAGACATTGCCAACATACTGGCAGACAGGTTCAGTGCAAACTTCACCCCTCTCCCCTAAAGGAGAGATAACTATCCCAGCCGAGTGTAGCCTCCCGGACATCTCAAATGCGCAGGTGAAAGCTGCTCTCTCTAAAGCTAAAAACACAGCATCAATGGGACCGGATGGTGTCCCCGGCTGTGTGCTACACGAGCTAAATGAGGAATTAAACCCGCACATAAGGCAGCTGTTTAATCTCAGCCTTACCACAGGATACGTGCCCAAGGAGTGGCGTACGGCAACTGTGGTCCCACTCCACAAAGGTGGCGCCTCTACGGACCCTGGAAATTACCGCCCCATAAGCTTAACAAGTCTAGTCTGCAAAGCTATGGAGAGGATCATAATGGAGCTCATAAACAAAGATATAGGGGACTTGCAGACATTGGACCCGACCCAGTTTGGCTTTGTCAAGGGAAGATCATGCCTTTTGAACTTGGTCGACTTCGAAATAGTCACCAAGGCCATTGATGAGGGAAAGGCAGTCCATACAGCCTACCTTGACCTTGCAAAGGCTTTCGACACAATACCCCACTCGGGTATTGTAGAAAAACTTACCAGCTTAAATGTAAACCCATATGTCACAAGATGGGTTGCAAACTGGCTTAAGGACAGAACCCACAGAGTTAGAGTTGCTGGCGCTGTGTCAGACTCCAAGCCGGTCACAAGTGGTGTCCCACAGGGCTCGGTCCTTGGCCCCCTATTGTTTGGCATCTACTTCTCAGAAGTACAGGCCAACATGGGAGGACTTTGGCTGACAAAGTTTGCAGATGACTGCAAACTGGGCGCCATAGTGGAAAGTGCATCGGACACTGATATCCTTCAGAAGGGACTCACGGAAACAAATAGCTGGTGCCAGAGCCATGGCCTGAAGTTAAACGCCAAAAAATGTATAGTCATACCCTTCGGGAAAAACAAGGTAACCCCAAGCTACCATATAGGTGGCAATCCACTAAGCACAGAAGAGGTTATCAGGGACCTGGGGACCCAGGTTGACAGTGGCCTTTCTTTTGACACTCACATTGCTAAAGTGGTTAGAAAGACCTTCTACATTGCCCACCTGATCATGAAGGGATTCACATCCAGATCTAGTGAGGTCATTGTTCCCCTGTACTCTTCACTTATCAGACCAATGATCGAGTACAATGCCCCATTCGGGATGTATCTCACCCGACATCTACAGCAATTGGAGAGACCCCAAAAGTTCCTCACCAAAAGGATAAAGGGACTCCAAAATCTGTCATATGCTGCCAGATTGAAGAAACTCCAGCTCTATTCAGTCGCATACCGTCTGCTCAGAGGTGACATGTGCCTGACATACAAGGCCATGTCCAACCCGGAATTAATGGACATGCTCCACCTCAAAAATCCAAATCCACCAAAACCACTAGAGCAAGCGACTTAAACCTTAGCACGGATATAAATAGGACGTGCTGGAGGGATAGATTTATCACTCAGAGACTCCCTATGCTGTGGAATAAAATCCCGGTCCATGTGAGGCAGAGCACCTCGCTGACTCTGTTCAAGAGAAATCTAGACCTGTGGATGGGAGATCGTAGGTTTACCCCGGGAATCATCTCTGGGTCACTGCTGGACAGAGGCACAACAAACTAATGGGCACAGTATTTTTTCATATAAGGGGTGGCGTAAGCCACAATAATTTGGGCTAGGCTTATAAATGCCTTAGGGCAGATAGCCTAGTATAAACCTATGAACCTATGAACCTAATCACTTGTAAAAACGTACTTGTGAAATTCAATTAATAACAATATAATAAAAACAGTATGAAATAAAAACAATGTAAATAAAAAAACATGAACAGTATGTTGTAATAAGTTGGCACCTATGTCTCTAATGGACACAGGCAACACATAAATGGTTCATCTCCTAGGCCCCTGCTTATAAATGTTTCATCTCCCAAACCCGTGCTTTCACTTATCAAGGGTATTAGAACTTGTCAGAGATTTGGGATGCATGGCTAGGCTTAAATAGGCCCTTATGGTTGTTAGCCTAGTAAACACCTATGAATCTATAACACATCTGTATCAGAGTTTTTATGCCTTCAGTCTCAACCCACTTGAAAAGGAAATAGTCTTATTAAGGCCAGGGAGTTTAGCTGCATTTAAGTAAAGCTGCACAGTAACAATTACTGAACTCCAATAGGCTTTCCCATAGTCCACTCATTGTCTTATTTTTCATCACTTCAAGAATAAAAAACAACACTTTTAAAAAGTTTTTACACTGTGTTTAGTGTTTAAAAAGAGTTTTTTTCTCAACTTTCATTTTAATACTGTAATAATATTCATAAATGTGGTGATATATAGGTCTCTCAATTTTCCTGACGTAAAAGCAGTTGCATGAGAGACACTGGGCCAAATAAACAATCCCCTTAGTGCTATAATTACATTTTTGCAGGAAACCCTGTAACAACTGGGTATCCATGTACTGAAATAGTTTTTCCTTCATATATGTATCTAAAATAGTTACATCACCCATATTTTGACATTTTTTTGGTGGCGGAATCAATGAAAGTATGTGGTTTTTGTTTTCACTGGCTTGCCATGGCTGGTTTTGTGCCTTTTCATCATTATTTGTACAAAGAAAACAATGATTAACAAAGATAAAACTATGGAAATCTAGGGGGAGACCAAAAAGCATATACATGTGGCAAAAATAATAGGTTCTGAAAGAGCCAACATCTAAACAAAAATCATGACAACAGTAACTAATGTTGTAAAATATATGTCCAAGTAAAATGCTTAGTTGGTGTAATTTCTCCAAGTATTTTGGGTTTCTAATACCGTGACAGGAATGGGCCTCATTCCTAAATCAGCATAAAATTAGAGTTCAGGAAATTAGTATTGTTTCAGTCTTTGATGTTAGCCAAAAGTACTCTTCTCAGCAGCCACAATGTGTCCAGACCTGCCTCCTTCTATAATTCAAATGTATCGGTAGCATATCTAAGTACGACTGCAAATTCTTTGTTATCAGACCTTTTGCCCCTACTACTATGAATACAGTCATGAAGCCTGAGGAACAAAACAAAGGCTGTGAGTGATTAAGGGAGAAGTAAAGGAAACAAAGTGAAAAGCATTTAATACTCATCTAAATTCAAATCTTTCTAAAACAGTCTTAAAGCATTTTTGTGGCGGGGCTTTACCATCCTGCACCCCTGATGTGGAAGAGTTTGCTTTCTCATCCTTGCTCCTTATACATATTAACTCCAGGATCACTGTACCTTGGAGGACTATATGAAATACTGCAAGATCACTCTTTTTAAAACAAATTACACTGATTGCTTATTTGTGATCACACATTGGGGTGTCAGTCACTGATGTACCCGACTTCTACCTGGTACCCTAATAAGTCAGTGTCTACCAGTGAGCCATACACCTGTGATGAAAGTTAGTTACCTCTTTGACAGACTACTGTATTTTATCCCAAGTTGTTCACAAACATTGATAAGTGAATACGTTTGCAACAAAATGTAATGTCATACTTATTTCATGTTGATTTATTCTTACCTGTTGAATTTGTTGCCGCCATAGTGTTGAAATCACTGATATTATCTAAAACTCAAGCCTAAAAAAATTGGGTGTGGAAAGGAAAAGAAAAAAAGCATTTATTAGAGACTATCAAAATGTCTCTGTTATATAGAGAGATCACTTAAGTGCAAATTCTGTGTCCTTTCTGTAGTGTTTGCCCTTACATTCAACACAAATATGTCTCCACTTTTGTGCACATGTAGATTTAAATGACACAACTAATCACTGATTCATGGCAAAGTTATAAAATAAAATTGAAATTCAAGAGTAACTGCCATTTTCAATTGGTCATTGATTCATGTTATTTGTCTGTCTGAGATCCAAATAACAGTCGCCAACTGTCAGTCTTATAAACATCTCACATGCAGCCAACTTAACAAGTTTTCATTTGCAGTTGCATTTCATCTATCAGACTACTAAATTAGATCACAATTATAGCTGCTCCGTCAAGAACTCTTATTTCTAGCACAGCTTAAGTAAAGACATTTATGTTCTCTACATGCCGGTGGCCAAGTTTATCAAACAATTTCAAATTTGTCTTAAGGTTTAAAGTGTTTTCACATCTACATTTTCAGATCTTGTCATTCTTTATGATTTTTAAAACAAATGCCACAAGCATTATGTATGATGTGCAGATTATCGTATAACTACATAAAACAGCTGTATTCTTCTTCTTATGAAAAGCATGGCTGCCCATCATGACTGAGTCAGTCTCACTCGGTTTTAAAACAGAGACTTTGACTTTCACTTAAAATTCATCTAAGTAATGCAAGGAAGGTTGTTGCCACTATGTGATGGTAAAATGAATGTGAAAGAAGAACACTAAACCTATCTGCGTAGTGCCACATCATTCAGCTGTGATGCCAATGGCACAGGACTGAGCCTGGCCAGGGAAAACTGGACTGAGTATCCAATGGACAATTCTCCATTATTAGTATGATGCAACCCTCTGCATGCATCATAAAGCATAGCCAGGAGCTCTGGACATGCCATACTTTTCAAGCATGTACAGTAGAACATTTGGTACTCAAATAAAAAGAAAAAAAAAAATTTGTGTCTGCTGAGAGATGGCAGGGATAAAATGAAGGCATGCCCAGCTGACCTCACCCCAACTATCCTGTTTTGCATAGCAGGTGCAACCCAGATGTGGACAGGTCCAAGCAACTCTCTATCTAAGGACCATTACAGGTTCATAGGTGTGTACTAGGCTAATGACCCTGAAGCCTTTACAAGCCTAGCCCATAGGATTACCCTGGCATTATGCCACCTGACCTTAGTTCCTAGTGTCTCTGTCGAGTCGAGCCACTGGAGTGATTTCTGGGGTGAATTTTCTATTTCCCATCCACTCATCAAGATTTCTCTTGAAGAGGGCTAGTGAGATGCTCTGCTTGACATGTATGGGAAGTCTATTCCATAGCATGGGCAATCTCTGGGTTATGAACCTGTCCCTCCAGCATGTTCTGTTGATTATGGTAATGCGGTTGAGGTCTCTGGACCGTGTGGTGTGGCGGGAGTGGGATTTCTTTAGATATAGCATTTCTAACAGAGCTGGGTCAGACATGGCTTTGTAAGTCAAGCAGAGATCGCCTCTAAGAAGGTGATATGAGACAGAGAATAGTTGGAGTTTTTTGAGTCTGTCCATATAGGACAAGAGTTTAAGGCTGGGATCCTCTTTGTGAGGTACTTTTGTGGCTTCTCCAGATGCTGCAGGTGTCTAGTGAGGTAGATGCCAAATGGGGTACTGTACTCGATAAGTGGCCTAATGAGAGAAGAGTACAGGGAGACAATGACCTCTTTCTTCCTGGATGCAAAACCCTTAGTAATGAGATGTGCCAAATAGAAGGACTTTCTGACCACAGTGGCAACGTGGTGGTCAAAAGAGAGGTTGCTGCCAACCTGTGTTCCCAGACCTCATAGCACCTTCTGTGTTCAATGAACTACCATCAATGTGGTAATTCAAGGAAACTGGGTTTTTCCCAAGGGGGATGACGACACATTTTTTGGCATTGAGCTTAAGGCCATGGTTCTGACACCAGTCATTGGTGTCATTGAGGCCTTTCTGTAGGATTTCAACATCACTTGGAGAGTTAATAATAGCTCCCAACTTGCAATCGTCTGCAAACTTTGTCAGCCAGAGTCCCTTTGTGTTGGCCTGGACTTCAGGGAAGTACATACCAAACAGGAGAGGACCCAGGACCGAACCCTATAGGACTCCACTCGTGACTGGTCGGCAGTCTGACTTGGAGTCAGCGACTTTCACACTGTGGGTTCTGTGAGCCAGTTTGCAACCCACCTAGTGATATAGGGTTTGATGCCTAGCTTAGTGAGTTTTTCTATGATTCCTGAGTGGGTAATGGTATCAAAGGCCTTGGTCAGATCAAGGTAGGCTGTATGAACCACCTTGCCTTTGTCCACAGCTCTGGTGACGGACTCAAAGAAGTCGACCAAGTTGAGCAGGCATGATCTACCCTTCACAAAACCGAACTGTGTTAGGATCCAGAGTTTGGAGATTCCCTATATCCTTGTTTATTAGGTCCATGATGATGCGTTCCATAGCTTTGTATATCAGACTCATCAGGCTAATTGGGGCGATAATTCCTGGGGTCTGTAGTCGCTCCTTCTTTGTGAAGAGGGATGACTGTAGCAGTGTGCCATTCGGTAGGGACAAAGCCTGAGGTGAGGCTGTGATTGAACAGGGCACACAGGTTTGGTGCCAGTTCACTCTGTAGTTCATGTAGAACACAGCCAGGGATATTGTCAGGTCCCATAGAAGCTGTATTCTTAGCCTTGGACAGTGCTGTTTTAACCTGTGCAACAGTAATACTGGGTGTCTGGCAATCTACTGGTATTGTGATTGGTTCTCTGGGGGGAGAGAGGGGTAAATTTAGCACTAAATCTGTTTGGCCATTATATTGGCAATATCTGTTGGCTTGGTATAGGAGGTACCATTTTGCAGTAGCTCAGAGCAAATCTGGGTATTGCCGTGGAGATTCTTTACATAACTATAGAAGGCCTTGTGGTTGTCTTTACTATCTGCTGCAATTCTGTTTTCATAGCTAGCTTTAGAGGATTTGATGAGGGATCTCAACCTTTTGTTGAGGCAGATAAGGGAGTTTTTCCAGTCTTGGGACTTTGCCTTATTCCGCATCAGTTTCCTCCTTCTGTTGTAGAATTTGTTTATGGCAGGGGACGACCAGATTGGCTTCCTTTTTTTTTTTTGAGGAGAGTGTCTTGGTTCTACTGGGTATGGTGAGATCCATGCATTTGTGTACGTGTTTGTACAGTGCATTTGTGTATGATTCAGCAGTCATGCAACTCCATTTGCATGGGTGCCGTGAAGTTAGCCACCTCTGTTTTTAGGAGCCCAAATTTAGTTTTGGAGAGGTTTTTCATGGTGGTTACCTTTGTGGGGGTGGGGTGGGAGGGATGTAGATTTCCAAGGTAATTAGTTTGTGGTCGCATCTAACCAGGGAGGAATTGACTATTGGTGTAGAACAACGGTCACCCATGTTAGTAATGACCGGGTCAAGGATGTTGCTACCTGTAGTGGAGGTAAGAACCAGCTGGTCCAGAGCATTGGAATTTATGAATTCCAGAAAGCATTGGGTAAGTGTATTGGTCCACGAGTAGTTTTCCCAGTTAATGGAGGGGTAGCTGAAGTCGCCCAGTGTGAGAGTGTTAGGTTGGACCATAATATTCTCCAGGGTGCTTAGGAACATGGAGTGCGAGTCTTGGGACATGGTTGGTGACCTATAGCAGGCTACAACCTGAAATCACTGTCTTACCCAATGTCAGCTGCACCTGAAGTATATCTCAGATGCGTTATGTTGGGCTACCAGTCTGGAGGTGTGCGCATCCTTTATAAATACGGAAACACCACCGCCTTTGGAGCTTTGGCCCAAGTTCTGGGGCCAAAAGGTGTGGAATGAGTTATAGCCTGGTAGTGCAGGGGTGCTTTCTGCTGCCTTGAACCAGGTCTCTGTTACAACACAAATGTCGATGTTCTGCACTTTAAGGAGTGCTTTGAATGAGTTCATTTTGAGATTTAGACTTCTAGCGTCGAGAAGCATGACTCTCAGATTGGATTTGTTTGTAGCTGTTACGGTGGTAATTTGGTCTTTGGAACACTGCCTAAAAAAGGCAGGAGCCTTGGCCAGTGTCCATAATCCCAGGGGTGACAGATGCAGGCCATCTCTGGGAAAGCATCGAGGTCTGTCAATCATGTCATCCCAGGCAGATACTGGATTCCCTTAGAATGACACCAGAAACTTAGCCAATTGTTGAAATCAATCATTTTCTGCTCGAACTGTAGTATCATTCTGGGTGATGGTAGGATGCTGCTCAGGGCTGGGGTCATACCCACCTGGGCTACATAATCCAAGAGATCTTCCATGTCACTTTTCATGTAGTCCAGGAAGCTATGTCTCAGGTCATTCACACCCACATGTACAATGACAGAGTCATATTTGTACCTATTGTTGAGGGACCTGAGTGCGTGCGTTATGTGGTGGATCCTGGTGCCTGACAGGCAGGTGACTGTTACTTTCTTCTTATTCAGCCTAGTGAGGGGGACATCATTGCGCCTCACTATCGAGTCACCTATGACTAGTGTGCTGGGACATCAGTGTGCCTCACTATTGAGTCACCTATGACTAGTGTGTTGGGCATGCAGTTTTGCCTTAGGGGCTTTGGTTGAGTGGCACACTGTTTAGGAGAGTTATGTGTCTCGTGATTAGTGTTGTGTTGTGGTGGTTGAGTGCGTTTCTGCTTTGGAGGTCTCTGCTATTTGGGTAGATTTTTATTGACAGCCTCCATGAAGGTTGGTGTGGGGTTTGTGTTTTTATGTGAAGGCAGTGCTGGTGTGTGTTCTGGAGGGCTATGTGTCCCATGTGGTGTGGTGTAAGTGTTGACCTTCTCCTCTTGACCAGCTATTCCGGTCTTGGCTGGAGAGTGCGTGGCTTCCAATTTGGATATACAAGTGCATCTCTCGCAAGTCTGAGTGTTGAGAGGTGAGAGGGTTGTCAGTGTACATGAGGCAGTTGCTACATTGCTTCAGGATGCCCATGTTCACCAGGTTAATAGGAGAAAGCACAGGGAACAGACCTTTAGACATGCCTGGAGGGGTGGGCATTAATAAATAAATACTGGAGCTGTTTCCTTGTAGACCATTTAGTGCTGGTAGCACTTTTGTGTGCTACAATAACTACTACAAGAAGTCTGGTAAAGTGCTAAACTAATAAGCTAGTAAAAGTGCAGGAGAGGAGAGAACTAACAGATCTAAGGGAAAAATTGAAGAGCATTATGAATAAGTAGAAAGGAATCTTCCCGATAGGACAGCCTTCCTAATGTTGCAGAGTAAACTGCTGGTTACTGTCAATTGTACTGGCATGTACAGGCATTTGTAATCAGATAGCAGACTACAAAAATTGTTGTTACTGAACTGAGCTGGAAAGTGCTGGCTTGTTCGATACCAGGGTGGAACCATTTCAAATATACTACATTAATCTTATTAAAAAGAAGAAACCTGGACTACAAGCACATTTTGGCTTTCACAAGTGTTGAACAGATTCATCATAACTCACAGGATCACTTTCAGTTGACCTGCAGTTTACCAAAAAGTATTCAGCATACTGACATTTATACATATCTAAATATTTTGTTTATCCAGGAGACAATCCACCATATTCTTCATCATACTATAGCCTCTTCGTTCACTTCAGTGTTCTGGTTGCATACTTTCTACCATTCTAATCAAACTTTCTTCTATATGGCCATCTTAATTGGGCACACTGTTAGAGATGCAACTTTACCAATCCCTGTACAGCAAAAGGACAAGTTCCACATCTCTGGAAGCATCCCTTTGGCTCTGCACTCTACCTTTCTATTGGATTTTTCTAATGGCTTTCAAATTGCATTGTATATGACTCATTCTGGTGATGATTATAACCTCCATACCATTTTTCTCTACTGTCGTCTGAGATCTTCCCTTCTAAGCATGCAAATATTCCCTGGTTTCCTCCAGCAAAATAAAGTATCTTGCATTTTATGACACAATCCAAGCTTCCCCTTACCTGTCCATCTTGCAAGTTGCTTCAAGTTTTGTTGGAGACTGACCTTTCCTCCGTCTAGCCTTACTGTCCTTAGTGACCATATCAGTTCTGAGATCCAACGCTAGTGTGTTATCCAACATCAGTATGTTAAAAAATACTGGTCCCAGCACACAGAAATGGATAGCTGGGACAGTGTTTAGTGAAGTAGAGAAGGAACAGATGTCAAGAAGATGACATGAAGGGTTCAGAATGAGCTGTTGCTAAGTGAGTTAAAAGAACCATGCAGTTTCCCCTTAAAATTTTTAGTGGTGGCAGTGATGGTAGTTTTATAGCAGAGAAGGTGGTACAAAGCTATGGACAGTCAATAACACTCATGAGAGTCATTACCAGCGCAGGGAAGGTTATGCAAAAGATTCTGCAGAACAAGCTAGGAGAGTTCTTGGATGTAATTTCTCTTGCAGGTGGTAAGATTCATATCATACACCAGAGATCTTGCAAGCCAGACATGAACAGTTCTGTAATTGGTTGCCACTGAGGTAGATAAGGAGAGACTTGTCATGAAGTATATGTAGCCTTTAGCAAGATGTCTGACAGAGTTCATGGCAGCTCATCAATAATAATATTGTTGAGTACTGTATCACTGAAAGACATATTAACAATACATTTTTTTCAAAATTAAATAAAAGTATCAAAACATTTTTAATGGATGACGCCCACTGCACCCCCCATGCCTCCATATCTTATGATTTAACTCAAGGAACGTGCAACACAGTGAGCAAACGTGGACGTAACATATTTAAAATTAGCAATGAAAGTGGTAATGGATGACTGATTCAATGATACTGCACTCAAAATAAACTGCCACTGAACCTCCTGTGATGTTAATCATAAGGATCAGTTCTGCATTAGTATTCATTATCCATGGGAAGTTGCCAGAAATGGATGTCCACCTTTCCAGCCTGACTTCAGGATCAGGAATGAACTCACACTTTGTCCAAGATACAAGTCTAATGTATGGTTAAAAGGCAAGTACCATGCCATCTTCATTTCATTTTTTTTGCTACAGGAAATTATTATTTTTAGTACATTTATCCACTGGTCCCTCACAAGCAACCTCCACAAAAAATACAAATCTTCCTTATGGGAAGTATTTTTCAAAATATGACTTTTGCTTTTCTACTGTTGCATTGCAGTTTCTGTTGTAGTTAATACTGTTTACTGCAGCATACTTTTTTCCAAGGTTCATGATGCCTCCAGAAAATATCACTAATGATTGTGGCTGCAGGAGACTAATTATGCTTAAGAACTTGCTCTGCCAAAAACATAAGATACCCCAAAAAAGGTACAGAGGCACAGTCAAACTGAAAGCCCCAAATTGTTGATCAATGAACCAGCAATCAGACAGTAAGAAGCCTTAGCAATGCCCTGCCATCCCCTCCCCCATCCCAGTGAGCTACGCCTTTGTCCTCTCCACAGACGTTGTATGTTGGATTAACGTTGTCACTACGAGACTTACTTCGTTCGGCTTATATTGCTTCCTTAATTATCAACAAATCATAATTTTAGCCAAAAAAATACTTTCATGATAAAAACTATTTTTGTTAAGCCATTATGTTATGTCATGTTTACTATTTTACAAAATAACAATTCCACTAATGAAAGAGCAAAGTCCAGTGCAGTAACTCAGAACAGAAGAAATTAGACCTTTCAGCTGTGAAATGGCTCATCCCATTAGTTACCATTAACTGTAGTCATCATATGTTCCATCAAATGAACAGCTACCAAACCAGTCAGTCAACTGTTTAGTGCATAGGTTCATAGGTTTATACTAGGCTAATGACCACCATGGTCTTTATAATTCTACTCAAGCAACCCAACCCAGTTTTGTCCCCGAGTACCCTAGATGCCTATATGGTGGGGTATGTTAGTAAGGAAGTACCTAAGAGTTAAGTGGGAGGGAGGTATGTTAGTTGGGAATTAATTTATTTATCCATCAGAGACATGGGGAACCAGACGGGGGGGGGGGGGGGGGATCTGTGATTTCCCATCCAGTGGTCAAGATTTTTTTTTGAATAGGGTCGGGGATGAACTTACATGGATGGGGAGCTTATTCCATAGTGTGAGCATCCCTGGATACACATATCAGTCTCACCAACATGTTCTAATTTATGTCACAGGCAACATTCAGATCCTTGGATCAAGTGTTTCTGGTGCTGCTTGTTTTGTGGATGTGCAAGAGATCCATTAGCTCTAGATCTGAGGTGCCTTATATGCCATGCATAGTTTACTTCTCAGTAACCTGTAGGAGACTGAGTACAGAGATAGGGCCTTACGCAATCTGTGTAGGACATAATATTCATACCCTGGATTCTCCTAGTGATGAACCTTTGAGGGCCTTCCAACTGTTGCAAATGTCTCATTAGATACATGCAAAAAGGGACATTGCACTCAATGATGGATCTGATAAGGGTTGCGTAAAGTCATACTGTAATTAAGGGACATTGCACTCAAGGATGGATCTGATAAGGGTTGCGTAAAGTCATACTGTAATTAAGGGACATTGCACTCAAGGATGGATCTGATAAGGGTTGCGTAAAGTCATACTGTAATTAAGGGACATTGCACTCAATGATGGATCTGATAAGGGTTGCGTAAAGTCATACTGTAATTTCCTTGCACCTGGATCCCATACCCTTGCTTATGAGTTGGGTGACACAGAATGATTTTCTTACTATCTAGTTATTAGTGCCGAGTTTTAATCTTTGACTTTGGAACCAGTCATTTGTTTGTGTTAGACCCTCTTGTAGGATGCTGGTGTTGTGGGGAGAATCTATGATAGCTCCCAATTTACAGTCATCTGTGAAATTGGTGAGCCAAAGACCAATGACATTAGACTTGGCTTTCCAGAAGTAATTGCCAAACAGGAGTGCACCAACATGGAGCCTGGGGTACTCTGCTGCTGACTGGTCTCCTAATAGAGGTGGTTTCACTGATCCTGACTCTTGGATCCTATCTGTGAGCTAGCCAGCAATCCAGCAAGTTATGTAGAGTTTTATATCTAGTTCCGAGAGTTTGTCAATAATACCTGAGCTGGGTATTGCATCAAACACCTTGGCTAGGTCAAGGTAGGTGATATGCACCATTTTTCTCTCATATATAGCCTTGGTGACCCTCTTGAAGAAGTCTACCAGGCTGAGTAGGCAAGACTTTCCCTTAAAGCTAAACTGGGATGGGTCCAGTGTCTGCAGGTTGCCAATGTCCTTGTTGACCATTACCATGATAATTCCTTCCATGGCTTTGCCTATCAGACTTGTCAGACTGATGGGTCTGTAGTTCTCGAGGTTCGTTGGTAGGTCTCTAGTTCCTGAGGGGTGACTGTTGCAGCCCTCCATTCACCTGGCATGTAACCTGTTTTGAGGCTGTAGTTGGAGTTCCTCAAGTGGCCCTGCTAATGTGTGTTTTAGGCTATTTAGGGGGCAACTAGGGATATTGTCGGGGCCCACTGAAGCAGTACTGCTGGCCTTAAGTGAGTGCCGTCAGTACCTGTTCCCTGTAGATAGTTGGGGGGATATGCTAGAAGGGTTTCACAGGGGGTAGTGGGGGGAAGTGGTGGTGAAGTTAGATCTATATTTATCAGCCAGTAGATTCACTATGTCACCCTGATCAGTGGAGGTTGTGCCACTTATGGGATTTATGACCAGTGTTCTGCACACTGCAGAGATTTACCTTTAAGGCTCCTGACACAGCTGAAGAAGGCCTTGTGATTGTCCCTGACCTTGTAATTGGCCTTGTTGGACTTTGTTAGACTTCTTAGGTTCTTGTTTAGTTGAATCAGAGAGCTCTTGTCTTTCTGATTTTGAGCATGACTTTTTCTTCTTTTGTTATATATCCTGTTAAGGAAAGGATTACACCAATGAGGTTTGGTTTTGGTATTACATTTGGCCTTACTAGTTACTGATGAGGAATCCTTTCCTTAACAACAGATTTCCTTACAAGTCTACACTAGTGGTGAATGCACTGTTGACATTGTTATGGCACATCAGTCAAAGCATATATAACCACTGATACTACTTTAATTGACAAAGGAAACTTTTTCACATGATATGTAATCAATACACGTTTCCAGTACATAACATATTCAGAAAAGACTATTTCACATGTTCATTTAAAACAAATGAGCCTTAACAGGCCTTGTGGTGTTAACTTCCTGGCTGCAGCTCAGGCGACCTATGTTTGATTACCTGTACAGGTGTCTGAGGGGTTGGGGGGTAAGCTTCAGCAGCTGACAACAGCTCAGTCATCCTTGGGTAAAGGCAGGCTGCAAGGGCTGTGGAACTGGTGACAGCTAGCAGTGGCTGGGCGTATTGCCTGCCTGTAGTGGCTGGCTTGGCACATCCTCTGCCTGGCAAGGAATTTCTTGTTGAGCTGGGAAATGGAAGGTATATGTAGAAACATGCACATCTCTTCCCTCACCAGGCAGCCATTGTGAGCCCAAAGAAAGCCAACAGTAGCCCACTCCAAGGGTCTGGCTAGCTGATTCTTCCTTATCACCCTTTCCTGGGGAAATGTATGGGCCATTAGGGCTTCCTGCGAAGGAATGAATGGCCCACGGGGCTCTCACCTATGCTCCTGCCCCCATGAAATGAATGGGCCAATCAGGAGCAGGTAATGGAGCCAGTGAGCAGAGTCCATCAGATATGGGTAGGTAAAACAAACGGGCATTATCATCCTACATATTCACTATCTTCTTTCTACTAATTCTAACACAAGAAAAATGATTTATGGTCTCAGCTAAGCAGTGTGACAATAATTATAATAAATTAATAATGCAAACAACTTAAATATAAACTGATCTCACAGATACAGAATATTACAAACAAGTTAAATATTAACTGTACTCACTGAGGCCTGTTTCTGTGTCCATTGGGATTTCTGGAATAAGATCTTCTTTAGGGCTGCCTCATGGTAATGGCTTAAACTCTTTGGAAATGGCCAGGGCCTTATCAGAAGTTCAGGAATGCAAAGGCCAGAATAAAGTGCTCTAAATATCTCCTAATCGAATTCTGACTGCAAACACTGTGAAGATTTATTACAAATACGTCTTCTTTTTCTTCGTTTCCTGATACTCCAACATTCATGGAACTAATACAAAAATGTACACAGCCGAGTCTAGAAAATAAAAGAATATAATATTTATTTGTTTACTTTTAATATAAACCATAAAAAGGTTCATTGCATAATCTAGGAAACAAAATAAATAAGCAAAACAACGTCACAAATTATTAGCACCACCTTCTTATTTAAAATTCCAAGCACAACATTTCACAGTATGAATTCTTCAGGGAATACACTGAAAAAAAAACATCAAACTTGTAGCATGTATATGCAGCTTATACTAATTAACAAGTGTGCTTTCCAGAATGATTACACATTTAAATAAATACTGCATGCCGACTCATTTATTTTAGGTTCTTTTCATTTACTCAGTCACCTAACATCCTGCTGTTTTTTTTGCTTCTTAGGTTCATAGGTGTGTACTAGGCTAATGGCCCTGGGGCCTTTACAAGCCTAGTCCACAGGACTACCCTGGCATCGTGCCACCCGGCCTTAGGTCCCAGTGCCTCTGTCAAGGAGAGCCACTGGAGTGATCCCCGGGGTGAATTTTCTATTTCCCATCCACTCATCAAGATTTCTCTTGAAGAAGGCCAGTGAGGTGTTCTGTTTGACATGTATGAGAAGTCTGTTCCATATGAACCTGTCCCGCCAGCACTTTCTGTTAATTATGGTAATGAGGCTGAGGTCTCTGGAGTGTGTGGTGTGGAGGGATTGGGATTTCTTTAGATGTAGCATTTCTAACAGAGCTAGGTCAGACATGACTTTGTAAGTCAAGCAGAGATCGCGTCTAAGTAGGCGATATGAGACAGAGAATAGTTGGAGATTTTTGTCTGTCCATATAGGGCAAGTGTTTAAGGCCTAGGATCCTCTTTGTGAGGTACTTTTGCGGCCTCTCCCATTTTTGCAGGTGTCTAGTGAGGTACATGCCTAATGGGACATTGTACTCGATGATTGACTTAATGAGGGAAGAGTAGAGGGGAGACAATGACCTCTTTCTTCCTGGATGCAAAACCCTTAGTAATGAGATGTGTCACAAAGAAGAAGAACTTTCTGACCACAGTGCCATTGTGGTGGTCAAAAGAGAGGTTGCTGTCAACCTGTGTTCCCAGATCTCTTATACGCCTTCTGTGTTCAGTGGGCTACCATCGATGTGGTAATTCATGGGAACTAGGTTTTTCCCAAAGTGGATGACAACACTTTTTTGGCATTGAGCTTAAGGCCATGGTTCTGACACCAGTCGTAGGATGTCAACATCACTTGGGGAGTTAATAATGGCTCCCAACTTGCAATCGTTTGCAAGCTTTGTCAGCCACAGTCCCTTCGTATTGGCTGGACTTCTGAGAAGTAGATACCAAACAGGAGAGGGCCCAGGATCGATCCCTGTGGGACTCCACTTGTGACTGGTCTGCAGTCTGACTTGGAGTCAGCTACTTTCACACTGTGGGTTCTATCTGTGAGCCAGTTTGCAACCCACCTAGTGATACAGGGGTTGATTACTACCTTAGTGAGGTTTTCTATTTCTTTTCATTAAATACAATTCTTCATAGAATTTCTCTTTCAGTCCATCTCCAACTCTGCATTCAAATCTTCCTAATGTTGAGTTTTCTCTCCAGAAAACTACTGTAAATAATTTTATGCATCACTTTCAAAACAAGTAATGTAAAACAAAAAAGGGGATTTGGTCTGTAATTGTGAAAACAAACAAGGATGTCAAGTTTAACATTTTGAAACACCGGCTTGTTGAGAAGTCAGTAAGTTGACACACTGCATCTCAACTTACTACTGTCTTACAAGGCAACAAACTTACTAGAAAAAGCATGACCCTTTGTACCTCTTTGTGGAATATACTAACTACAAGATAGTACTAACAAGGTGAAAGTTCAGTCCCCATACAGAGAACTCCAATATTTACACAAGGAACTGTTCTTCCCATTTCTGTGTTCACCCTAATGGGACATATCAAGTTCAACCAGTCAATGAGCAGGGCACTCAGTTAGAGAAACTTGACTAAGAATTTCTTTAAGAGTTGTCCCATGATAACATGGACTGCTACTAAAATGGATATGGTAATGTACTAAAACTTAATATAGTGTATTCAAAGTATTTTGAAAGGTAAGCAAGTGCCCAAAAACTTTTCCTTTAACCAACAATGAAGCATCCTCAAAATATATACTGTGTGGTATATACCATGAAAGCCATCGGACATATAGTACAATAATGCTACATAAATTTAACATTTTGTAAAAGATATGCAAAAAGTCTGTCTCTTCAACATCGTGTGTACATTGCGTGCTCTGCTTAGTTTGGTCCCAGTTTCTCATTTTAAGGAACCTTTATCTAAATGATTAATGATATTATGATCTAACCTATATTTTAAACTCAAGACATGTTTATGGGTATGAGAGTTGTCATTTTACCCCAATGATGGCGTACCGATGTGTCACAATCTGTCATAAAGGAACAAGTGACTCGATTTAAAGATCACAAGAACTCAGAAGGCATCAGTACCCCAAGCTAAAAATGAAATAGAAACAATGACTATGAAAAGATAAGACAAGCTTGTAGGCCCATTCTAGGCCAAATGAAACCAGAGAATCCAAAGTTTAACCAGAGATGTACAGATAACCAGACATGCGTCAATAAAAGGAAGCACTAGGTAAATAACTGGAGAAGGGAGAATGCAGAAAGCCTTGTTTCAAGGAGAAAAATTACCTCACTTGTCCTATACACATGAGGGATGACAACATCTGCAGACAGAAGAGGAACTCACGCTTCACAACTTAACACAAATGACCGCTGGGAATCCACAGATCCAGATGACTCTACAGAACAGATTACTGATGGAAGACTGCATGCTGAAGAAACATTTGCCATTTATACTAATATGATATGGCACCTTTGCTGGAAAGGATGTATTTTTTCACAATTAGACAAAAGAGGTGTACACAACAGGTAGTTATTTTTTTCAGGGAAAAAGCAAAAAAGCAGGTAGGCTTTGTGTGAAGGCAACTGACCATCAAGATGACTTCTGAAGAGCAATGACAGAGAGAGAGAGAGAGAGAGAGAGAGAGAGACAGAGACAGAGAGAGAGAGAGAGAGAGAAACAGAGAGAACAAGAGAAAGAGAGAGAGCGTGTGGGGAGATGCATTGTGTGGCATTGTGTATGTCTGACAGCAACAAGCCAAAATACATCGCCGTGCACATTGTTTTCCCATTTGTTCACAATTAGACTTCTGAAGTGAACACAGACCATAAAATCAAAGCAATTTGTTAGCACAGAGGCAGTCTGAACATGGAAGTGACTTAGCCCTGCCATCATTTGATCACAGTTAACCAGTCATGGCTGGAGTTAGTCAAACCGAGAAACCTGCAGTGGTGACATCCTGATCATTAATGACTGTATGTGTATGTTGAGGGGAGGGGGGGGGGGCTGCAATTTCTTGTAGACTTTTTATTTTTTTATTTTATTGTATTCTGTACCTTTGTTAGCAAGCAAGCACACTGGATGGCTGCATAATTTTTCAGGGGCTACCTGAAGGAATCAAACACTACTCTTTGGGTACAAGAAAATTTGTGTTAACAGCTCAGAGCTTTAATCCCCTGCATTAACAGCCAGAAAAAAAAAAACATTCATTCATTCAGTCTTTCTTTACCTACCCACTTTACCCTAATCAGTGAATGAAGGATCGAATGAATGAATGAATGAATGAATGAATGAGAGATAATCACTACAGATCAGTAGCTTAGAGCAACCAGTCTCAGTGCTTACCCAGGATGGTAACAGGAACAGATGCTCCTGATCTTTCAGGATATATACTTTTCATCATATAGATAGTTTTATGAATACCAATAGGATACCAGATATATTTTTGAGCAGTTTTAAAAGTGCAGGTTACCCACAGAAATGATCTCTTTATTTTTTCAACTTCTAATTTGTTTATGCAATTGTGGCTTGGGTTGTAGATGGGTACATGTAGATTATTCCCAAAATTTGAACTCTTAGATGTCTAAATCATGTTCAAATCATCCTAAACAAGATTAATTACCACTTCTTAGCAAAAGAACGCCATATATGACTCCTACTTACCAGAATAGCTATTTTAAGATTTTAGCTGAAATTCCAATTAATCCCAACTCCTTTGTATTAGAGGACTTCAAGAAGCTGTTAGTAAAGTGATTAAGCTACACTGCATGCCAGAGGCATCCTTGATATTTAAATGTCAACTGCCTTGTACAATTAGCCATCTTACTAGGGGCTCAAATATGCTTGATGTCCTCACAAATATGCGCCAGCTTGCACACCTCTGTAAATGTCATCATTCCTTGTTAAATCAGCCAACAAATCAATGATTTTTTTACTTTAAATATAGTGGTACTTCCCCTACAAATATTTCTGAACCTAGGTACTTCTCAAAAGTATACCTTCTTAAAAAAAGTATACCTTTATTAGTTTCTTTTTTCCCCTGCCTTCCTCCCTGCGGAAGTCATCAGTCTCTCTCTCTCTCTCTCTCTCACTACTTACTGGCCTTACAGACCTACCAAAGCCTGCTACAGGTTCAACCTGACCCATGTTTGGGGCCAGTGATGATCCTGAGGACCCTGATGAAACATTGTACTGCTGGTGGGGAGTACACCCTAACCTTCGCCATTCCACCCTCAGCCTTATAAGCTAGGCAATGGCACATGTCTG
Source organism: Protopterus annectens (assembly GCF_019279795.1). Lineage (NCBI taxonomy): Eukaryota > Metazoa > Chordata > Ceratodontiformes > Protopteridae > Protopterus > Protopterus annectens. The sequence continues at coordinate 115,139,059 of NC_056745.1, forward strand.
GGGCAAGTGAGGATCCTGAGGACTCTGATAGGGCATACTCTCCACCAGCAGTACGATGCTTCAACCCTTGCCATTCCACCATCAGCCTTACAAGCTAGGCAATGGCCCATGTCTGGGGCCAGTGAGGATCCTGAGGACTCTGATGAAGCATCGTACTGCTGGTGGGGAGTATGCCCTAACCCTCGCCATTCCACCATCAGCCTTACAAGCCAGGCAATGGCCCATGTCTGCAGCCAGTGAGGATCCTGAGGACCCTGATGAAGCATCGTACTGCTGTTGGGGAGTACGCCCTAACCCTCTCCATTCCACAGCAGTCTTACAAGCTATGCAATGGCTGCCTCTGGGAGGCACATGCTTGCTTCCACACTTGTAAAACCTCTCAAGCACACAGTGCACACTTACAGCATGGAGCTCACTCAGCTCTTACTGCAGCTTTTGCAGGGTGCTGGGGCCATTCAGAACAAGCAAGATGGAATGAACTACTCATGCCTGTCGGAATGAACTACTCATGCCTGCCTTCTTTCAATGGATCTTTCCAGTGTCTACGCTGCTAGATGAACATGGGTCATCTATAGCATAGTCATGGCTTCATCCCTCTGCATTGTGGTACCAGGCTTCTTTCTTCTGTTTCTAGATTGATCTAGACATATTCTACTGTAATCCTCCTATAACCAACCCATGGAAGTTGCTGCATGTTCTGCTGATTATATTTCCATTTAAAAGAAATACAAATAAGGAAGTCCCTTCTGTGTTAAATACAAATTCTTCTTCTTCGGTTCACCACAGTGGATCACCTGTCCGCTCAAGATTGGCAGTAAAGTTTTACGGTGTCGAGTTGCCAGCCCAGTGCCCAACCTTCCATGGAAGGCACACACACACACACACACACACACACACACACACACACACACACACACACACACACACACACACACACACACACTCATGCCTAGGGCCAATTTCAAGTGTCCAATCCACCCACAGCATGTCTTTGGGATGTGGGAGGAAACCGGAGCACCCAGAGAAAACTGCAACCACAGGGAGGACATACAGACTCTGCAGAGAAGGCACCCCAGCCAAGGATTGAACCGGAGAACCTCTTGCTGTGAGGCGACAATGCTAACCGCTGCACCACCATGGCCACCCTAAGTTTAAAAACAATATCTCACAGGAAATACCTATACAAATAAACTATATAAAAAGAACAAAAAATGCTTAATGCTTATAAAAGGTCTCATTCTGCATACCTTTAGAGCACACATAAGCAAACTACCAAAGACTTAAATGGTATGAAAGATGAATATGAACTTGAAATAAACATTGAAACCAAAAATAATTACAATTTTTTAACTGTATAATGAAGTTAAGAAATAATATCCAGCAAAAATGTTCATCCGTGATAATACTGCCCGCTCTGGCAAAAATAAATAGCTAAGATGCTAGTTGACAATTGGTAACCATTTGAAATGTCAGGACCCACTTCAGCGAGTCATGAAGTATGGAGACTGACTGGCCAAAAAAATGGACTTGCATAAACTGAGATCTCCACTGCTCAGAATTTTCTCTTTTCTCCAAGGTAATAGCACTCGCGGAGTTGGTATATATAAGTTCAGAGGTTTGGTTTAAAGGAGAAGAACGATGTTGGATATTCACTTTTCTGCTACTTTTTTGGTCTTTTGGGTTTTTTTTTCAGTTATCTGGCACTCAACATTACAAGTACTGACATTTCAGAAGAGAGCCTATAAATCTAATACACATTTTACTCCACCCACAGTTATACCTATTCTACAGATTTCATAGTCCTAGCCACCCCTTATAATTACTAAGGAACAAGCCGTCCCAGTCCTCACAAAACTTAGGAGCAACTCATCCAATGGCTCTGATAACATGCCACCTTGTCTGATTATAGTACCAAATCTAGCCTTGATGAATCTGTACTCAACCTCTTTAATCCAAGACTCTACACTGGTAACATTTCTGAAGCCTGGAAAACCGCCATCGGAATGCCGTTACACTAAGGAGGCCAAAGCACAAATTACGGTAGCTATAGACCCATTAGTCCCATTAATTACTTATTTATTTACTTGTTTGTTTTGTTTACTGGGAAAGTCCAGCTTGGTGCAAGCCCCTTTTTCAGTGCAGCTTTCAGCAGAAAAGTTGCATAAACTAAAAGTTGAAGAGCAATACCTTCTACGATCATTTGCCTCATATGTAAAGCTATGGAACATGTCATCTCAGACATTATTAATCTGGACATTAAAATCTAGTAACCCTAAACCTTCATCAATGTGAGCTTGCCAAATGCAAGGCTTGCCTTATTAACTTCATTAATTTCTTCAAAAATGTCATCACAGCATTGGGTATTGGTTATGCAGTACATCTGGACCTAGCAAAGGCCTTTGACATTTTTCCCCATACAGGCAATACTGATAATCTTCAAAATATGAACATAAATGTGCATGTTGTGTGGTCGATAACTACATCATCACAAAGCAAAAAAGTTACTAGTGGTCATCTGCTTCTCAGACCTTCAAACCAATGCTCCTGGCCTATGGCTGGTGTTCTTATTCTTTCGTCCATTAACTTACAGTTGCTCCACCACAGGCCAGACTATTGATCTCACACTAATTATGAAAAACATGTAGTATAATTTAAGTAAGCAAAACATTTTCACTTCATATCATATAGGCAAAAAAATCTCTCATATCAGACACCGTTGTAAGGAATCTAGACAATTTTGCTGTTACTGTCTTTTCACCATCATGTCTTTGCTGAAGCTTGAAAATCATTGTAGATGGTTCAACTAGTTTTCTAAAATATTTCAACTAGCTCCAGTACAGTCTTAACTCCCATTTACTCATCTCTTATCAGACTCATTATTAAATATAATGCCCTTTTGGCATTTATTTCTTTAAATGTATTATTCAGCTTGAGAGACCTCAGGGATTCGTAACTAAAAAGATCAATGGCTACAAGACCCTCAGTTATCTGGACAGACTGGCAGCCCTGTCCCTGTACTCTGTATCTTATAGACTCCTCTGTGGTGAACTGCATCTAGCTCTTTGAGCCGTAAAGATCAGACCCTCTTTGATCTCCTATTCCTTAACAGAAGAAAAGGTTCCACAAATACTCAGTTAAAGGAGCTAAACCATCATCAACAGATAAATAACACAAATTATCATGACAGACTCGTATTCCAAGGCACACCCAACTTTTGGAACAAACTGCCACTGCATGTCAAGCAGAGTATCACTGTTCCCACATTCAAAGTAAACCTAGGTAATTGGAGAGGTACCCTCAAATTCTATCCTGGTCTATCTTGTGTTACCCTGCTTAAGGTCAGGGGAAAACTTCTGAATATGGTTTATGTCTAAGCCTGCAGACTGACTGTCTAGTACTTATCCCTGAGCCTACTAGATCTTGAGGGGGTGACCTCTTTTTAGCCTTCCAAGCCATGAACAACATCAGAGTCTTTGAACTCGTAAATTGAACCAGTAGTAATGGAGACACCCATTTTAGAGACCTAAACCTATACCACCACATTACCAGTATATGCTAGTACTTAACCTAATATATCCCAAATATCTCTAATACGATCCCTTTACATATCAAGCATAGTACTTACCCTCACAACCTCTAAAACCAGTCTGAATGACAAGATGTTGAATGCAAATTTTTAGCCGAGATATGTTGAGGATAAGCTTCTTAATGGGCAGCACTATTATTAATCTGCTATCAATAGTGGATGGTATATCTTAGCTTCTTAATGGTCTCCTTAAGGTTAGTAAAAAGTTTTTTACCTAGGAACCTATAAAACTGATGGGAAGGAGGGTGTGGCATGGATGTTAAACAAGCTTTAGACTGACATCAGGAAACATTATTTTACAAAGAAGGTTATAGATAATGGAGTGTGCTATTGTGAGTAAACTCTGGGTATACCCAGAGGTTTAGTCGGTCTTGGAGAGATGGTAAAGGGGAGGCAAATATAAGGGTATCATCATAAGACTACAATTCCTGGGGTTGACTTGATGAACCAAAGGCCTTCAGACAACAACCTCATTCACTACAAAGGGAAAAGCTACATTTTGGTGAACAATGCAAATGACCTGAGTTACTCCTACATGGATGCATTTATGTCATTTTCCACAAATTGCCTTCTCTTCATTTCCATTTCTGGATACCCTAAATTATTGTAAATACTATGTTTATAAGAAAAGCATACTGGTGGATATATAAAACTGATCTGGTTCGATCAGGTCACTAGGGATAATGTCTCACATCCCTACTTAGATTGTTACAAACAGTTCTTTACCAAGACCCCAAACAAGAGTCCTGCCTCTGACAAACTTTCCCTGCTTTGGTTGTTTGGTAGGTCATGAGAAGTCCAATATCACCAAAGTGGGTATCTTGGCAGATGCCATCTGTTACCACAGCACTCTTCTAGGTAAGAAGTAGCAACTTAGGCTACAATTTGTCAGAGGTACCTGTGACTTCCCAAGGTTTTTTTTACTAAACACCCATTAAAAAGTAGAGAGTGCACAAATGAGAAAATCTAGTATTCCATGTCTTAAATATTTTCTCTTGAAAATAAGTTCAAGATCAAGGGTAGAAACAGTAAGTGGCTTCCATTTTTCAAAGAAATTTACCAAATAACAAAGACAAGGTCTGGCCAAAGCCTATCTCACAACTGCTGCTCCTGAATTCTTAGAAATACTTGTAACTTGGAAGGAATGACAAAACATAATGACAATTTAAAACTTCCTGCCTTCACAGCATGGCCATTTTTGTAACTCAGAACCATAAATTCTTCGAGTATGGGGTAATCTGACCTAATAAATGTCAGCAGGTCCTTATAGCAGATCTCAAATGGGGCAAATCTGAAGGCACAGCAACACTTTTTTATCTCTGCTGGAAATCCTGATTCATTTATTCAAAACTGTTGCCTCAAAAACTTCTCTCGCCCAGATTTTGAATTCTCACCAGAAGGGATTTTTAAAGTTACAAGCTGCCAAACTGATTTGGTTTCTAGGGAGAACACATTACCACGTAATGCCTTACGCTAACTACAGCATTTGGTATAACATGCATAGTACTGTTAAATGTCTCTAAAGTGAGGGGAAAAATACGTAAGAGTTGGAAGATGATGACCCTACTATCTGTAAATAAAAGAGAGAACATTACTATCTTAACCTTCTGATATTTCTGCTTCCTCACAAGGGCAATACAGGGAACTGAACAAAAAAGCTATTCAGTTACCCTAAGTAATACAAATTCATTACTGATATGCCTGCCAGGTTCAGAAAAGGCTACAGAATACACATACCATATTAATATGCTGTCAGACTGCACCCTAGAGGACATCATTAATATCCTTGTGACAATCTTATTGTATTACAATCTACCAAAGGCACAAATACAGTTAACCACAAGCTGCCCCTCAAAACTTCACTTAAACTGATTGTTTGGTTATTTGTACTATTTCAAAGACAAACCGACTACCAGTAGTATAAGATTATATGTGGAAATCAGCTGTCCTGGTGAGAAGAACTATATAGAGGCAGTCCCAAAATCAGTTCTAAGCCTACTGTCAGTGAGTGTATTTGTTAACTGTATGTATTGAAATCTTTTATGATGCTGTCCTAATCCAATAACATCTACCTGCATTGAACGAACCTGGCCAGTAGTGCAGTAGAGAAAGCTAAAGACAAACAACGAAGAGATTGCATCTCACCTGAGCTTTGGATAATCAACAACAAAACAGTTGTCATTCATTTATTCATCCTCTGATAGTCTGCTTAATCCATGTCAGGGTCAGAGCAGAGCTGGGAACCACCCCAGCACTCAGTAGGGTCAAGGTAGGGAATGTAATCTTCTACAGGGCACCAGCATATCACAGATATGCTTACACATACACTCAGTCACATATGGCACACGCACCTCTGGGAAACTGGGTGTATTACCAAGTCAAGTTACTGACAGCAAGTCTTTACAATGTGGGTGGAAGCCAGAGCATCCAGTGAAAACTCATCAGGATACAGGGAGGGTATGACAACTCCATAGAAAAGGGCATCCTGTCTGAAAACCAAATAGGAGAACCAAATATGGGCGCTAACACCATCATACCGCTTTGCTGTCTTCTACTAGTTCTCATAGCTAGGAAGACTAAACTTATTATGGACAGGAATAATAAGTCTCTGAAGGCAAATCCCAGCTATATGCTATTAAGACTACTGATGGTCCATAATGCAGACCATTAACAAGTTTACAACTTATTAGTGTCTTTTTGACTACAAGCATAAAATCTGTGTGATAAACATGTGTAAAAGCTGTAGTCTTCTGTGCAAGTCCCTTATACCAGAAGCTAAAATCAAGGCTGGATTGTGTTAAATTGCTTTACTAGCATACTGACTGAGCTGAAATTCTCATGACATAAAATGACCAGTTAGCATGCAGGAATGACAATGGCCAGGATACACATTTTTCTCTGGCACTGACGCCCATTGTACACTGCATGATGCAGGTATGCTGTCCATGTCTAAGGTGCACACTGCTTTGCTGTGTATCCTAGCATTAATGCTGAACTGCTCTCAGAAGGGCCTTATTTTCTGCAGGTACATAAACAAAGTGCTGTGCTGCTATGTGCACTGAGCATAACATTCAACTCTCCCTCAGCACCTGGGAATGATAACCCAATAGGGCAAACCCTGCCAATACCTGAGAGTGCTCCAAGTACCTGCAACACAAGTACACTGTAGGGTAGTAGTGCTGTTACACTGATGTGTATCCTAATACTGCAGAACCCCTTGAAGTGTTGAAGGGCAATAGGAAAGTAAAGCATGCAGTTCTGCAATGCTCTTTAGCCTGCTGTACTCTACAGCTCACAAGTGTTGCTCATGTGTACAAATGCACACTGCCAGTGTGTGACATTCATTCCAATGTGGTCTGACCGAACATTACCAACAGACATACAATTCACTTTCTGCAACTCAGCGTCCAAGGAAAACTGAATCCTAAATCCATCACTTTATTGTTTTATGCCTGTATCATTGTGTTATTTCTCATTTAGAGCTTCTCTTCCTGGGTCACCAAAACTATAAATAATATAATAATGTGTTTACTAATTTGTTAATAAGGCAGGTTGGTTGGTTAATCCGTAGCAGCAGAGAAGAAAGGGTTGGGGCTAGTCTCTGCTAACGAGCTGTATCCTCTAGTCATGGGTTTGATTCCTCTAGTTTCCACTTGCATACTACTTGATTTTAACAAAGTCACATTGTCAGACAGTGTTTCCTGAGGCCTTTATGTCTAGCAGAGTTACCTAGTTAACAAATGACTAAACTAGAAAATAACAAATCTGTAAGGACTCACTTGAGCTACAAACAAACTGTGGGTGCATGCACAACACACTCACACACACACGTATATATAAATATATATCAAGACAGCAGCAGAACACTGAGAAAAAATAATTCTTGAACTTGAGAAACTTGAGTTTATGTTCTGAATTTATTTGCTTATTTGGTCAAAGCTGCTTGTCTGCAGAAAAAATTACACATAGTCCAAAACAGGTCTCAACCTCTTGACACAAAAAATCTGGATAAAGCCAAAAATAATGGTGGGACAAAGCCCCAAAAATAGGGCCACAAAAATCCAGAAAACCACAAATTTTATAAGGAAAATACCCAAAATGTAATTCTAGCAGTTTTAAACTAAGAAAGAAAGTTCTTTATTAGCGAGGTTCCTCAGTGTCAGACAATGGGTGGTAATAAACAAATACACATCTGTTACTTTTATAAAATACATAAATCAAAAGCAACTGTTGCTAAACATGACTACCTTGGCCTAAATTTAAAACAGACCATAACAGTGAAGAAACATTCTTCTAAACTTGACTTTAATGACCACTGAGTTATAACTATCTAGGCTAGTGCTTCCTATGTTTCTGTAGACAGGCTGACTTCCTCAGTATAGTAACCTCCCAAACCTTTTAAATGGAATATACAGCTCTGTTTAGTTATAAACTCTTTAACACCATTCCTTTACTTCTCTTGTTACTTTTTGAAAAAAATATCCTGCGCATTTTGGTTCCCTTATTAATATTCTGTTTAGACTCTCATTTACATTATACAATGAAAGCATTTAAAATACAGGGAAAAATGCATAATGCAGTTACGTAAATAGTCATTACATCTGAGTAGCAAAGCGGAAGCTTGTTTACATACAATGCTCACCATAATCAGTTCTTGCAGTACCAAATGTACAAGCTGCAAAAATATTTATATCTGGCAAAAATTAATAAACAAGAAAAATATCCTTAAAAATCTTACTATTTGCAAGATTTTGTCCAATGCTGGCATGTCTTTATTTTGTTTCCTTGTTTGATTAGGTTACTTCTTCTTGCTATTAGCTTGTTCCCTTTCGGTTTCTATTCTGCTCCTGAAAGTCAGCATGGTCACATGCGTTATTCTAAGCAGGGGCGGGGGTGGGACTGTACACATCACTATTCATTTGAGGTAACATGAAATTCAGTACAAAGTACTTTACTGACTGATTACTTCTACTGCTCTCCAAGCATTAATAGATTTATTAAGAAAAAACAAGCAGATACACTAGATATATGTTGTGATCATGGTGAAAACTGTCTGCTGTCTGGTTCTTTTACTTTTAGATCAAAGTAATTCCTGGGAAGACTGTTTCAGAGACACAGAGGTTAAGTTACCCATCTGCTTTATTTGCACAACAATCAAACTGTATCATTCATGATAAGCAATTGCAGAGAGGTTAAATTATAGTCACATGACGTAAATGAGCTTTAGTGACAAAATAGTGCATGCATAAGAAATACACTGATGAAAAGAAAGGATGGAAGATCACTAAAATCAGGTTTACCATTCTGTCATGACTCAGGTACATATGGTGCATATCTTTGTGAAAATCAGTTACATTAAGCAACATAAATAAAATGTTAGCAGTAATAGGACATCAACCTAGTGAAAGTTACCTCCATAAAGAGACCATCCACCAGTGCAGTCTTCCATGATTCTGTGCTGGGACCTCACCTGTTTGGCATCTACGTTTCTGAAGTAAAAGTCAATATCAAAGGCCTCTGACTGACTAAGTTTGCAGATGACTACAAGCTAGGAACAGTCCCCCAAATGACTTAGCTATCCTGCAGAAAGGTTTGTCCCAAATAAATAACGTGCCAAAATCATGGACTGAAAATAAATGCCAAAGTGCATTATTGTATCCTTTGGGAAGTAATGTACCCCAGAGAACTACCACATTGACAATACACCCTTAAAAGTTCGGGATTTGGGAACTTATGTAGACAGTGACCTAACATTTGACCAACACGTGCCCATTGATGTAAAAAAGTCATTCTATATTGCACAGGTTATAAACAAAAGAATTGTGTTTAGATCTAGTTATGTCATTGTCCCCCCTTTATTCAGCCCTCATTAGGCCAGTCAGTGAGTATAATGCCCCCCTTTTGCATGTATCTACCTGGACACATGCAACAACTAGAATGCCCACTGAGTTACCTTGCTAAAAGGATGCAAGGCCTAAACAACATACCCCATATGGACTGACTGAAAGGTCTTTTACTATATTCAGTATCCTACAGACTGCTAAGAGGTGACCTGTGTCTAGCATACAAAGCATCCTCCGATGTAATACTGATGGACCTACTCAGCCTAGGGATTTAAACCTTTCTTTCAACATCAACAGAATGGTTTGGATGGACAGCTATATCTTGCAGAGGATACCACTGCTCTGGAATGGACTCCCCATCCACATAAAACAAGTTCATTCCTGTCCATATTCAAGCACAACTTGGATTTATAGATGGGAAACAGAAAATTTACCCCAGGACTGTCCATTGTACTACTAATGGACAGAGGCAGTTCCTTGATGCTTTATCACATGCATGGGTCCCCTCAGATTATCTGTGGTATGATCCCAGTAAGTCTCATTGGATAATATATAATTATCGACCATGGGATGGGTAAGGCCAATCTCTAATCAATGGAATAGGGTAATTCGAGTACAAAAAAGGAAACTGGTTAAGCTTAAAATGGCCCGCAAATGCAGCAAGCCTAGTACTTACCTATGAATCTATAATAATAATAATCAAAAAAATTAGTAAATCAGTAAAAAGTAAAGAAAACACCAGAAATACACATCTGTGATGCATAACTAATAATAATAAAAGTAATAATAATAATTATACATGTTTATATAGACAACTGGCAAAAATGATCACAGAGAACATTTTAGTATTCAAGAAGCAGACAAAATGGCAGACAAAACAGGACTGACCTAAGCAGGAAGGAGTGCAAGTGCAGTGAAAATAGCAAAAGCACATACAGAAGGGATTCTGTCCAGCTAAATTAAAAAGAAGTGCAAGCAATCCTGCATAATCACAAGAGGGAGCAGAAGACCAAAGCAGTGACATGAAATTAACTAAGATGAAAAAAATGAAGGTAGACATAATAATCTTCTTCTTTTTCTTTCGGCTTTTCCTGGTTAGGGGTCACCACAGCGGATCACCTGTCCGCCCATGATTGGCAGTGGAGTTTTATGGTGTCGAGTTGCCAGCCCAGTGCCCAACCTTCCACAGAAGGCACACACACGCACACACTCACACCTAGGGCCAATATAGAGTGTCCAATCCACCTACAGCATGTCTTTGGGATATGGGAGGAATCCCACAGGACCACAGGGTGGACATGAATACTCCACACAGAAGACACCCCAGCCGAGGATTGAACCGGAAAACCTTCTATGCAGAGTCTGCATGTCCTCCCTGCATCTGTGTAGGTTTCCTCCCATGTTACAAAGATATATACATCTGGGGCGTTTCTCCCTGGGCCTCAGTTGAAAACTGGCTTTGTTCCAAATTGTTCCAAGTTGGACTTTCCTGGTAAACAAATGTTAAATAAATAAATATATGTTTTAACAAATCACACTAAGATGGGATGGTGACTAAAGACTAAAATATGATTGACATACCACTTCATTAAAGTGGAAACACAGATCCAGGCATGACAGAACATGTAAGCCAGGCCTAAATTAGAGAGAGAGTAACAGAATCAAATTTTAAAGACAGAATTCTTTTTTTTTTCTCAAAGGTTTTGGTCAGCAGTGCTCACACCACTGAGCCCCTTCATTTAAGTGATTGACCTGCTCTTTCAGTGGCGGGCTATTGCCATATTACCAGCTCTGGATTCCTGATCACTTAACCCAGAGCAGTGTAGGACCCTAGAACCTCTGTCATACCCATTATTAGAAAGCCCATGAAGCTTCCTTAGCTGACCAAAGTTTGTTTCATTGAACTCTTTCATTTTATCATGGGCTTTTTTTGGTTAAATCTTTGCAGCAAATCTTGAACCATTTCTAGCTTGAAGAGAAAACTAGATTCCGACCGCTTCTTAATTTAGATGAGATATGCACTAAGTAGTACCTCATAGCACCAGTATGTGTAATGACAGAGATCGATCATTTGACTGTGTCATATAACTACAAAGTGATGATATTAAAAGTATGTAAAGGCTAATGTGTCGCATGACTGAGACCAGTTCCGAATCCACTTAGCTGAAGCAACAGGAGATAGTACATACTATATTACATCACTGTATTACGCCATAGTGACATAATATACACATTCTTGTTGAATGGGTTGTGCATTCAATTTGTACCTATTAGTTTTGTCTAATTAACTTTTGATGCAGTTATGGTTTACACTACCATGCATTGTACATCTCAGTCAGTATTGTGCTGTGCCCACTTATTTAAAAGCATCTGTTGCTAGGGATGGCTGAAAGTTAAATTGCGACATGTTCATGTCCACTGAGACTAGAACTCACCATAACCATCATGGCTGCTGGTTAGAATTATAATCGGTAAGCTTAGGACAACAATGTTCAGCCTGTTAGCAAAGTGTCTGTTCTAATCCAACAGGAGGTCACTTGCTATCATAATCCTCTCCACTGCAGTTTGGTACTATCTGCTTGCAGACAAGATTCATACACTGTGTAATATCTCCTGGTACCATCTGAATGTAAGCAAGATTCATACACTGCGTAATATCTCCCGGTACCATCTGTATGTAAACAAGATTTGTACACTGTGTAATATCTCCTGGTACCATCTGTATGAACACATGATTCGTACACTGTGTAATATCTCCTTGTACCATCTGTATGAACACAAGTTTCGTACATTGTGCAATATCTCCTGGTACCAGCTGCATGAACTTAAGATTCATACACTGTGTAATATCTCCTGGTACCACCTGTATGAACACAAGATTCGTGCACTGTGTAATATCTCCTGGTACCGCCTGTATGAACACAAGATTCGTACACTGTGTAATATCTCCTGGTACCATCTGTATGAAAACAAAATTCGTACACTGTGTAATATCTCCTGGTACCATCTTTACGAACATAACATTCATACACTGTGTAATATTTCCTGGTACCATCTGTATAAACACAAGATTCGTACACTGTGTAATATCTCCTGGTACCACACATATGAACACAAGATTCATACAGTGTGTAATATCTCCTAGTACCATCTGTATGAACACATGACTCATATACTGTGTAATATCTCCTGGTACCATCTGTATAAACACAAGATTCGTACACTGTGTAATATCTCCTGGTACCATCTATATGAAAACAAGATTCGTACACTGTGTAATATCTCCTAGTACCATCTGTATGAACACATGACTCATATACTGTGTAATATCTCCTGGTACCATCTGTATAAACACAAGATTCATACACTGTGTAATATCTCCTGGTACCATCTATATGAAAACATGATTCGTACACTGTGTAATATCTCCTTGTACCATCTATATGAACACATGATTCGTACAATGTGTAATATCTCCTGGTACCATCTGTATGAACACAAGTTTCATACATTGTGCAATATCTCCTGGTACCAGCTGCATGAACTTAAGATTCATACACTGTGTAATATCTCCTGGTACCATCTGTATAAACACAAGATTCGTACACTGTGTAATATCTCCTGGTACCACACATATGAACACAAGATTCATACACTGTGTAATATCTCCTGGTACCATCTATATGAAAACAAGATTCGTGCACTGTGTAATATCTCCTGGTACCATCTGTATGAACACAAGATTCGTACACTATGTAATATCTGCTGGTACCATCTGTATGAACACAATATTCGTTCACTGTAATATCGGGTCTATATTATATGTTCGAAGTCTGAAAACTTTGAACGTTAAATAATCAAATTTAAATGTTCAAATTTTCAAATGTAATAAAAAAACAAAAAAAAAAAACAACAAAAAAAAAACAAACGGAACTTACCTGACTAGTGTAGGCAGGGGGGTAAGCCCTCCTGCATCCCCTACATGGGGGGGCTGTGAGCCCCCCACACCCCCGGTCTTTAAATATACCAACTCCGAGACTGCACTATAGTGCGGTAAAGGGAAGACTTCCCTTACTGGAGAGTAGTGCAGTCTTGCAGTTGGTATATTTAAAGTGCGGGGGTTGTGGGGGGTGCAGAGGGGCTTGCCCCCCTACCTACAGCTGTTAGTTTTGTTTTTTTTTTTTTTTTTAACATATGTTCAAAGTTTTAGAACTTCGAACATTTAAATTCGATATTTTAATGTTCAAAGTTATAAAACTTCGAACATGTGATATAGACTCACAATATCTCCTGGTACCATCTTTATGAATACAAGATTCGTACTGTGTGTAATATCTGCTGGTACCATCTGTATGCACAAAAGATTCATACACTGTGTAATATCTCCTGGTACCATCTGTATGTAAAAAAGATTTGTACACTGTATAATATCTCCCGGTACCTTCTGTATGAACACATAATTCGTACACAGTGTAATATCTCCTGGTACCATCTGTATGAACACAAGATCTGATGTTGTTGATCTTCATTCCTTCCTTTCCATTGGGAATCGGTTCCATCCTCAGAACTGAGCCGACCTTTTACCAAGCTTGTGCCAGCCCTAAACTCTCAAACTAAGATTTTACCCACAATGCCCTCTTCCCTGTTACCTCGGATCTCGTTTGCCGTGTTCTGTAAAGCCGTGTCAAGCCCAGCTCTCGATAAGCTAGTGTTTAAAAATATTTTATAACTGACCCTTTTTGAATTTTCTTTCCTTTTCCTGCCTTAAACTTTTCTATTAGCCTTATCGCACTTTCCACTGCCCTCCCTGTCTTTTTTAAAAATCCCTTTTCTTTGTCTTACCCTTTGTGGTAATCTTCTTTACCATCATTGGTAATATTTCTTCTTACCTTATTAGGTATTCTCTGGCATGCCATTGTTGGTATTTTCCTTTCCTCTTAAAAAAAAAAAAGGAAAAAAAAAAGCTTTTTCCTCCTTTTTCATATGTGTGTGTGTGTGTGTGTGTGTGTGTGTGTGTGTGTGTGTGTGTGTGTGTGTGTGTGTGTGTGTGTGTGTGTGTGTGTGTGTGTGTCCATTATGTCAGAGAGAGAAAAACAAGGCACCACTGGTTTCAAGCAGTGTGATCAATGTGGCTGTAAATTGCCTCAGGCCGATACCCATGACCTATGCATTTATTGTTTGGGTGCCCCGCATCTCTCTGTCCAACCACTTTGCGAGATTTGTAAGAATTTTTCTTTGAGAACTCTCAATGAGCATAGAAATAAGCTGATTTTAAAAGGCCTCCTCAAAACTCCTTTTTCAGAGGCTATCTCTGGGATGGAGGGTTCATCCCCTCATATCACATTAAAAGATCCCATTCCATTCCATTGTCTCCCTCTGGAGACCAAAAGGAACCTAAGGCAAAGATACCAAAAATGACTGAACCTACCAATTTAGACTTGACAGTTCCATCTCCTTTGGCTCTGGCCTTGGCACCATCATCATTTGCTATATCTCTGATTTCTACCTCGACGGCAGACTATTTATTCAGTGCCGACCTTAGCAGTCACTGAACCAATTTTGGTGCTGACGTCATCGGTACAAGCACTCACCACACCGACACTCTAGGCACCACATTCTGCTTCAGAACTGTTGTTGGTTCTTCTCGAACATAAGTTGGATTCTAGATCCCTCCCTGGAGTTGATCTCACATCCCCAAGGATTGATTCACCCAAACATTCCCAGTCTCAAGCTGACAGCTTGGTTCCTCTACTTCCAGTAATTGTCAGGCAGAGTAACTTCACTTCCCCAGTGTGTAATAATCTTATGGCTTCTCATAAACCATCCACCAGAGGGACTTATCTCAGCAAATGGAAAAGATTCCTCTTATGAGTACAAAAGAGATATTTAGACCCTTTTACAGTCCCTATCTCTGTGATTCTTCAATACCCAGCATACCTTCTTGATTCAGGGGCTGCAGCCAAATACACTTGACTGCCATTTCGAATTTTCATAATGGATTCCAAGAATCTTCCCTTATGTCCCACAGACTCTGCAAGATGGTCTTAATGGGTGTTATCCATATTAGACATCCTTTCAGAGAACCAGTGGAACCTTGGGATCTTTTGTTAGTATTGCAATCTCTAACAGGACCTCCCTTTGAACCTGCCTCAGATTGCAACTTAAAGTTCCTATCTTGGAAATCACTGTTTTTAATAGCCATCATGTCAGCCAGATGCAATTCAAAACTTCAAGCCCTGTGCATCAAAAGCCCCTACATAACTTTTCATAAAGACAGAGTATCACTCCAAACTAGCTCATCTTTCTTGCCTAAGGTCATTTCAGAGTTATTGATTAACCAGACAACTGACCTACTAGTATTTTTTCCTAACTACTCAGAGGGGAGTATTGTCTTCACTCATTAGACGTGCATAGACAACTATATTTTTATCTAGACAGAACAAAACCTATTCGGAAAACAGACCAACTATTTGTAGCCTTTTCAGGATCCAGAATGGGGTGTCCAGTCTCAAAAGTTACTTTAGCCAAATGGTTGACAAATTGCATCACATTCATTTATGACAAAAGTAATATCTCTCTGCCCTGTAGAGTCAGAGCCCATTCTATCAGATTAGTAGCCACTTTTGCGGCTTTTCAAGCGAAAGCATCCTTGAATGACATTTGTGCAGCCGGATCTTGGGCCAACCCTCATACCTTCATCACTCATTACAAATTGGGTTTGGAATCCAGGGGAAGAGCATCCTTCGGTTCAATGGTGATCAGGAACATCCTTCTGTAATGGCCTCCCAGGAACAAAGGTAGATGGGGACTCTGTCCCAATAGTAAGGAATGAATGAAGATTAACAACATCAGATAAAGAAGTTATGTCTTACCATAACATTCCATCTGTGTTGTTGATCTTCATTCATTCATTACTTCCCACCCTCCTTTCCCCACCTAAGGCTCCTGGGGGATCGCATTGGGTCCTATGGCTGTTCAATAGGTTTAATCTTACCAGAGACAGCCTCTGCATTTCTAATATCTGGCAAACTTGATCTGAAGTAACAAGGAAGAGGACATTGTGGGTAAAATCATAGCTCGAGAGTTTAAGTCTGGCGCGAGTTTGGTAAAAGGCCGTCATGGTTCCGAGGATGGAATCAATTCCCAACGGTAATGAATGAATGAAGATCAACAACACAGATGGAACATTATGGTAAGACATAACGTTTTCATTCATACACTGTGTAATATCTCCTGGTACTATCTGTATGCATAAAAAATTTGTGCACTGTGAAATATCTGCTGGCACCATCTATATGAACACAAGATTCGTGCACTGTGTAATATCTCCTGGTACCATCTGTATGAAGACAAGATTCATACAGTGTGTAATATCTCCTGGAACAATCTATATGAACACAAGATTCGCACACTGTGTTATATCTGCTGGTACCATCTGTATGAACATAAGATTCGTACACTGTGTAACATCTCCTGGTACCATCTATATGAGCACAAGATCCATACACTGTGTAATATCTCCTGGTACCATCTGTATGAACACATGACTCATATACTGTGTAATATCTCCTGGTACCATCTGTATGAACACAAGATTCATACACTGTGTAATATCTCCTGGTACCACCTGTATGAACACAAGATTCGTACACTGTGTAATATCTCCTGGTACCATCTGTATGAAAACAAGATTCGTACACTGTGTAATATCTACTGGTACCATCTTTATGAACATAACATTCATATACTGTAATATCGGGTCTATATTATATGTTCGAAGTTTGAAAACTTTGAACGTTAAATAATCAAATTTAAATGTTCAAAGTTTCAAGCATCTAACATATAATAAAAAAAAAACAAAAACAAATGGAACTTACCTGACTAGTGTAGGCAGGGGGGCAAGCCCTCCTGCACCCCCTACATGGGGGGCTGTGAGGCCCCCACACCCCCCGCTCTTTAAATATACCAACTCAGAGACTGCACTATAGTGTGGTAAAGGGAAGATTTCCCTTTCTGCAGTGTAGTGCAGTCTTGCAGTTGGTATATTTAAAGAGGGGGGGTTGTGGGGTGTGCAGAGGGGCTTTCCCCCCTGCCTACAGCTGTTAGTTTTGGGTTTGTTTTTTTTTTTTTTTAACATATGTTCGAAGTTTTATAACTTCGAACATTTAAATTCGATATTTTAATGTTCAAAGTTATAAAACTTCGAGCATGTGATATAGACTCACAATATCTCCTGGTACCATCTGTATGAACACGATTCGTACAGTGTGTAATATCTCCTGGTACCATCTTTATGAACATAAGATTCATACACTATGTAATATCTGCTGGTACCATCTGTATGTAAAAAAGATTCGTACACTGTATAATATCTCCTGGTACCATCTGAATGAACACAAGATTCATACACTGTGTAATATCTCCTGGTACCATCTGAATGAACACAAGATTCATACACTGTGTAATATCTCCTGGTACCATCTATATGAACACAAGTTCTGATGTTGTTAATCTTCATTTATTCCTTACCATTGGGAATCGGTTCCATCCTTGGAAATGAGCCGGCCTTTTATCAAGCTTGCGCCAGCCCTAAACTCTCAAACTAAGATTTTACCCACAATGCCCTCTTCCCTGTTTCCTCAGATATTGTTTGCCGTGTTGCCATAAAGCTGTGTCAAGCCTAGCTCTCGATAAGCTAAGTGTTTAAACATATGTTATAACTGACCCTTTTTGAATTTTCTTGCCTTTTCCTGCCTTAAACTTTTCTATTAGCCTTATCGCACTTCCCACTGCCCTCCCTGTCTTTTTTAAAAATCCCTTTTCCTCGTCTTACCCTTTGTGGTAATCTTCTTTACCATCATTGGTAATATCTCTTCTTACCTTATTAGGTATTCTCTTGTATGCCATTGTTGGTATTTTCCTTTTCTTGTAAAAAAAAAAAAAAAAAAAGGTTTTTCCTCCTTTTTCATGTGTGTGTGTGTGTGTGTGTGTGTGTGTGTGTGTCCATTATGTCAGAGAGAAAAACAAGGCACCACTGGTTTCAAGCAGTGTGATCAATGTGGCTGTAAATTGCCTCAGTCAGATACCCATGACCTATGCATTTATTGTTTGGGAGATTTGTAAGAATTTTTCTTCAAGAACTCTCAATGAGCATAGAAATCAGTTGATTTTAAATGGGATCCACAAAACTCCCTTTTCAGATGCTATCTCTGGGATGGAGGGTTCATCCCCGCTCCTAGTAAACATCACAATAAAAGATCCCATTCCATTCCATTGTCTCCCTCTGGAGACCAAAAGGAACCTAAGGCAAAGATACCAAAAATGCCTGAACCTACCAATTTAGACTTGACAGTTCCATCTCCTTTGGCTCTGGCCTTGGCACCATCATCATTTGCTATATCTCCGATTTCTACCTCAATGGCAGACGATTGCTTTGGTGCCAACCTTAGCAGTCACTGAACCAATTTCGGTGCTGACGTCATCAGTGCAAGCACTCATGGCACCGACACTCTAGGCACCACATTCTGCTTCAGAACTGTTGTTGGTTCTTTTCGGACCTAAGTTGGATTCTAGATCCCTCCCTGGAGTTGATCTCACATCCTCAAGGATTGATTCACACGAACATTCCCAGTCTCAAGCTGACAGCTTGGTTCCTCCACTTCCAGTGATTGTCAGGCAGAGTAACTTCACTTCCCCAGTGCGCAATAATCTTATGGCTTCTCATAAACCATCCACCAGAGGGACTTATCTCAGCAAATGGAAAAGATTCCTTTTATGAATACAGAAGAGGTATTTAGACCCTTTTACAGTCCCTATCTCTATGATTCTTCAATACCCAGCATACCTTCTTGATTCAGGGGCTGCAGCCAAATACACTTGGCTGCCATTTCGAATTTTCTTAATGGATTCCAAGAATCTTCCCTTATGTCCCACAGACTCTGCAAGATGTTCTTAAATGGTGTTATCCATATTAGACTTCCTTTCAGAGAACCAGTGGAACCTTGGGATCTTTCATTAGTATTGCAATCTCTAACAGGACATCCCTTTGAACCTGCTTCAGATTGCATCCTAAAGTTCCTATCTTGGAAATCACTGTTTTTAATAGCCATCATGTCAGCCAGACACATATCAGAACTTCAAGCCTTGTGAATCAAATGCCCCTACATAACTTTTCATAAAGACAGAGTATCACTCCAAACTAACCCATCATTTTTCCCAAGGTCATTTCAGAATTATTGATTAACCAGACAACTGACCTACTAGTATTTTTTCCTAACTACTATAATAGAGGGGAGTATTGTCTTCAGTCATTAGACTTGCATAGACAACTATATTTTTATCTAGACAGAACAAAACCTATTCGGAAAACAGACCAATTATTTGTAGCCTTTTTCAGGATCCAGAATGGGGTGTCCAGTCTCAAAAGTTACTTTAGCCAAATGGTTGAGAAATTGCATCACGTTCATTTATGACAAAAGTAATATCTCTCTGCCCTGTAGAGTCAGAGCCCATTCTATCAGCTTAGTAGCCACTTCTGCGGCTTTTCCTGCAAAAGCAGCCTTGAATGACATTTGTGTAGCCACATCTTGGGCCAACCCTCATACCTTCATCAATCATTACAAATTGGATTTGGCCTCCAGGGGAAGAACATCTTTCGGTTCTATGGTGCTCAGGAACATCCTTCCGTAATGGCCTCCCAGGAACAAAGGTAGCTGGGGACTCTGTCCCAATGGTAAGGAATGAATGAAGATTAACAACATCAGATAAAGAAGTTATGTCTTACCATAAAGTTCCATCTGTGTTGTTGATCTTCATTCATTCATTACTTCCCACCCTCCTTTCCCCACCTAAGGCTCCTGGGGGATCACATTGGGTCCTATGGCTGTTCAATAGGTTTAATCTGACCAGAGACAGCCTCTGCTTTTCTAATATCTGGCAAACTGGATCTGAAGTAACAAGGAAGAGGGAACTGTGTGTAAAATCATAGCTCGAGAGTTTAGGACTGGCAGTAGTCTGGTAAAAGGCCTGCTCGGTTCCGAGGATGGAATTGATTCCCAACAGTAATGAATGAATGAAGATCAGCAACAGAGATGGAACATTATGGTAAGACATAACTTTTTCATTCATACACTGTGTAATATCTCCTGGTAATATCTGTATGTAAAAAAGATTTGTGCACTGTGTAACATCTCCTGGTACCATCTGTATGAAGACAAGATTCGTACAGTGTGTAATATCTCCTGGTACCATCTGTATGAGCACAAGATCCATACACTGTGTAACATCTCCTGGTACTGTCTGTATGAGCACAAGATTCGTGCACTGTGTAATATCTGGTGGTACCATCTGTATGAACACAAGGTTCGTGCACTGTGTAATATCTGGTGGTACCATCTGTATGAACACAAGATTCGTGCACTGTGTAATATCTGGTGGTACCATCTGTATGAACACAAGATTCGTGCACTGTGTAATATCTGGTGGTACCATCTGTATGAACACAAGATTCGTACACTGTGTAATATCTCCTGGTATCATCTGTATGAACACAAGATTCGTACACTGTGTAATATCTCCTGGTATCATCTGTATGAACACAAGATTCGTACACTATGTAATATCTCCTGGTATCATCTGTATGAACACAAGATTCATACACTGTGTAATATCTGCTGGTATCATCTGTATGAACACATGATTCGTACACTGTGTAATATCTCCTGGTATCATCTGTATGAACACAAGATTCGTGCACTGTGTAATATCTGCTGGTATCATCTGTATGAACACAAGATTCGTGCACTGTGTAATATCTGCTGGTATCATCTGTATGAACACATGATTCGTACACTGTGTAATATCTGCTGGTACCATCTGTATGAACACAAGATTTGTGCACTGTGTAATATCTGCTGGTACCATCTGTATGAACACAAGATTTGTGCACTGTGTAATATCTGCTGGTACCATCTGTATGAACACAAGATTTGTGCACTGTGTAATATCTGCTGGTACCATCTGTATGAACATAAGATTCTTACACTGTGTAATATCTCTTGGTACCATCTGTATGAACACAAGATTCGTACACTGTGTAATATCTCCTGGTACCATCTGTATGAACACAAGATTCGTGCACTGTGTAATATCTGCTGGTATCATCTGTATGAACACAAGATTCGTGCACTGTGTAATATCTGCTGGTATCATCTGTATGAACACAAGATTCGTACACTGTGTAATATCTGCTGGTACCATCTGTATGAACACAAGATTTGTGCACTGTGTAATATCTGCTGGTACCATCTGTATGAACACAAGATTTGTGCACTGTGTAATATCTGCTGGTACCATCTGTATGAACATAAGATTCTTACACTGTGTAATATCTCTTGGTACCATCTGTATGAACACAAGATTCGTACACTGTGTAATATCTCCTGGTACCATCTGTATGAACACAAGATTCGTGCACTGTGTAATATCTCCTGGTACCATCTGTATGAACACAAGATTCGTGCACTGTGTAATATCTGCTGGTACCATCTGTATGAACACAAGATTCGTACACAGTGTAATATCTGCTGGTATCATCTGTATGAACACAAGATTCGTACACAGTGTAATATCTCCTGGTACCATCTGTATGAACACAAGATTCGTGCACTGTGTAATATCTCCTGGTACCATCTGTATGAACACAAGATTCGTGCACTGTGTAATATCTGCTGGTACCATCTGTATGAACACAAGATTCGTACACAGTGTAATATCTGCTGGTATCATCTGTATGAACACAAGATTCGTACACTGTGTAATATCTGGTGGTACCATCTGTATGAACACAAGATTCGTACACTGTGTAATATCTCCTGGTATCATCTGTATGAACACAAGATTCGTACACTGTGTAATATCTCCTGGTATCATCTGTATGAACACAAGATTCATACACTGTGTAATATCTGCTGGTATCATCTGTATGAACACATGATTCGTACACTGTGTAATATCTCCTGGTATCATCTGTATGAACACAAGATTCGTGCACTGTGTAATATCTGCTGGTATCATCTGTATGAACACAAGATTCGTGCACTGTGTAGTATCTGCTGGTATCATCTGTATGAACACATGATTCGTACACTGTGTAATATCTGCTGGTACCATCTGTATGAACACAAGATTTGTGCACTGTGTAATATCTGCTGGTACCATCTGTATGAACACAAGATTTGTGCACTGTGTAATATCTGCTGGTACCATCTATATGAACACAAGATTCGTGCACTGTGTAATATCTGCTGGTACCATCTGTATGAACACAAGATTTGTGCACTGTGTAATATCTGCTGGTACCATCTATATGAACACAAGATTCGTGCACTGTGTAATATCTGCTGGTACCATCTGTATGATCACAAGATTCGTACACAGTGTAATATCTCCTGGTACCATCTGTATGAACACAAGATTCGTACACAGTGTAATATCTCCTGGTACCATCTGTATGAACACAAGATTCGTACACGGTGTAATATCTCCTGGTATCATCTGTATGAACACAAGATTCGTACACAGTGTAATATCTGCTGATATCATCTGTATGAACACAAGATTCGTACACTGTGTAATATCTGCTGGTATCATCTGTATGAACACAAGATTCGTACACAGTGTAATATCTGCTGGTACCATCTGTATGAACACAAGATTCATGCACTCTCTAATATCTCCCTGCATCTAATGCCCCAGTGATTGAGTCTCTGATCACCGCTATTCCTCTGCCAGCCCTTACTGAATTGAAACTCCTGTGCGGTCTACTTCAACTGTTTTTGCCATTCTTTCCCTAGATTATTCTTTCCAATCAGTGTTTCCTCTGCTCTCCTGCTTATCACTCCTTTCCAACTGTGCAGTTCCTTTCTTTTCCATCCTCCTGTACTCTCTCTGCTTGTTTTCCTTACCGCTCTCTATCATTCCTCCTCTCTTACCTTCCTTTCCTCCTTATTCCTTACTTCCTTCAGTCCCTCTAAGTCATTACATTCACTCCTTGTTCTGTCTGTAGCTGTCCGCTGCCTTCCTGTTGAAGCTGCCCACCTGTTCTTCCATTCCTGCATCTGTCTTTTTCTTGCTTGCCTTATCTCCCTTGCCACCTCATTCGTACAATTTACAACCTTCCTGTAGGTTATTATTGTATCCACAGTGTCCTAACTTGATAGTAACAGAATGACAATCGACAGTCATAAGCTACAGACTGCATATATTGATATTCCTTAAAGAAATGCAACACTTTTTCACTCACACTTTTGATACCATCGATGTGAAACAGTAGGGCATGACATAACAGAAGTAGATAGAAAGAAGTTAAGAGATTATCTGTTGTCACTGTAATGTACTTTAAATAATATAAACAAGAGAGCATGTCCTGACTACTCCCTTTTATTTACTCCAGACCAGATATTTTGCAAGTAAATAATTATTTAAGGTTTCATAAGGAGTCACACAACATAAAGACAATGCAGTGCCAGATGTTGATGTCCCCTGTTGTAAACTATAGTAAAGTGATTAAAGGAGCATTGTCAATAAAATAAGTAACTATAAGAAAGTTGGGAAGCAGAAATTAAGACAGTAATCCTTTCTCACAGCAAGAGGTTCTCTGGTTCGATCCTCGGCTGGGGTGCCTTCTGTGCGGAGTCTGCATGTCCTCCCTGTGGTCGCGTGGGTTTCCTCCGGGTGCTCCGGTTTCCTCCCACATCCCAAAGACATGCTGCAGGTGGATTGGACACTCTAAATTGGCCCTAGGTGTGCGTGTGAGTGTGCCTTCTGTGGAAGGTTGGGTGCCGGGCTGGCAACTCGACACCGTAAAACTCCACTGCCATTCAATGTGCGGACAAGGTGATCCGCTGTGGCGACCCCTAACCGGGAAAAAGCCGAAAGAAGAAGAAGAAGAAGAAGAAGAATCCTTTAGTGCATGCAAAATGCTACATATCACAAAGTTTATATGGGTGAGATGCATAGTTTTTGTTTTCTGTTCTTCTTGCAGTTGTCAGAAGTTACAGATGTAGTTTTTTTCAGGGGTGAGCTTGCTGATTTTGAGGTTTTGCCCTACACCCTTCATTTCTAGATATACTAACTCTATGATTGTACCAACTTTTTAAAGCATATATCTAGAAATAAACTGTATCTTCCTGATTACTTGAACCAATACAGCAGGACTGTTCAGCTGTGAGCAGTTAACCCAGAAACAGTTGGAACACAGGGAAAGTAAAAGACAACTAAAATATACCTGGGGCAGATTCATGAACACCCACACTTAGTACTGCTATTGTTTCCATGTCACTCCATGCTGCACACAGGATAGTGTCGTATTTTGTACTCACTGAGCGACTCTACACTTAGTAGAGCCTCAGAACAAGGGTGAATGGCAGAAAATTCTAATGAAAGCATAAGTAGCAGAATTACATGCTAATTAACCAGTCCAACATGGTGGAGCTATTCGGGAACCAATAAATTAATTGTGTTCACTGGTGTAGGCATTTGCCCTGAAATACAACACTCCTTGGATTACAGCCATGATTACACTTACAGAAAAGTGTTAGGGGTCGCTGCTGCCATCATTAACCAATATGTGCAGCAGGCTTTAATTCGAGTTGCTGCTGCTGCCAGATGTCAGCCAAGAATAAAAAGGGTGTTTAGACCCCATTTGACTTATCATGGACAGCATGGCACAGAAATTGTAGAGGGATAATGTGTGGACATGGCAATACTAGAGGAAATGTGCAACCTCTGCCACCCTCACCTGTGACCCCAGGGAAATTGTAGGTAATCCATCCCAGTAGAAACAAAGGTATGTGTAGCATTAAGTATATGAGCAACAGGTACTTTCTAGAAACTGACAGGGAATATATTAGGGTTGTCACTAGCTCACCTTCTAGAATGTTACATTAGATTCTAAATTCAGTGCTATAACATGCAAGGCAACATATCAGTTTTCCACGCACCCCAGAGAAGAGAGCAAGAACTATGCAGGCATTCTATGCAGTAGCACACTTCTCGGAAGTATTGGAGGCTATAGATTGCACACACATAAAAATAATACCCCCACCTGGTGAACAGGAAAGGAGGTATATTAACAGAAAAAGATTCCAGTCTATAAACTGTCATGTTATCTATAATAGCCAAGGGATCATCTACAATGTCTGTGTAGGTAATCCAAGCAGTTTTCACAACTCACGCATATGGCACACCTGTGAAATGTACACAGCATATGGCACACCTGTGAAATGTACACAAGGTTTGCTAGAGTGACTTTCCATAAGTGCATCTAATTGGGGATGCATGTTATGCACTGGAACCGTGGCTCATGACACCCATAAGAAAACCACACAACCCCACTGAGCAAGGATGCACTGCCCACGCTCAAACTAGAAATATCACAGTACATGTATTTGGCTTGCTTAAATCAAGTTTCTAGTGTCTAGACACATCAGGAGCTGCCCTGCAGTATGACTGAGCAACCTTTGCCCAAATACTCACAGTCTGGGTCATGTCACACAATATAATTCTCAGGAAACAGATTAAACAAGGACAACAAGTGGTAGGACCACAGATAGGACCAGCATCTTCAGCACATAGAGATGAGGAATCTGAAGGAGAACCACCAGGTGCAGATGTTGCTGACAGCTGTAGACACGCACAATATGCCATGGCTCTGGCTAAAAGGCAAAGGATAGCTCATACACACACACACACACACACACACACACACACACACACACACACACACACACACACACACACACACACACACACACACACACACACACACACTCACACACACACACACACACACTCAGACTATCCAAGTAAAAACCTAAGATCCTAAGTGCATATAAATATTTAAACTGATACCTGCAAAAGTGCACAGTCTTTACTTAACCATGTAATGGCTGTGTTCTGTTAGTACTAGAAAGAGACAACCCCCAAGGACACATCTTGTAGCTGCAGTGTTAACATAAGTGTGGAACCTGTATAGAAAAGGTATATAACTGATTACTCTCATATACAAATATTTGTATGTCCCTAAGCTGGAACCTGTCTCAGTTGTACAGTACTGCCAGTAATAGCTCATGAGTGAAGTTTATAATATACAACTCTGGATTTTGCCCTGTACTGTGCATCAAGCATTTCAGTTCACCACTGTATATAAACCAGTAAGCAGGTCAATGGTAGCATTATTTGCACAAGTCAACCAATAAGCCATACTTAAATATCTACTTTGACTGCATTACTAAGAATAGTAACACAAATACAGTGAGGGTCAACAATTCCATAAACAATCATTCACAAATGAGTAGAAACAATCAATAAAAACATTTGTTTTGCAATACATTAACATTAAAGCAAGTTTCTGGGTAAGCAGGCAAGCATTAGCTATCTGCTCTGTGCATCGTACATATATGCAACCCTAAGTCACAAATATGTGGAATGGGCAGGGCATTGTTATTATCATTTATACAGGGTGGGGGTTCAGAATGGCAAGCCTGACACTAAAGAAGTGAGTGTGTGTGAGTATGAGTAGCACAAAATGTATTAATTTAGAATGTAATTGTCAGGACCAGTAGTAAGATAAGTATATCAGTCAACAGTAGTGTTCGGATAATGTGTTTGGCGAGTGTGTGTGTGTTTGTGTGTGTGTTTGTGTGTGTGTGTGTGTGTGTGTGTGTGTGTGTGTGTGTGTGTGGGGGGGGGGCGGTATGGGCAAGTTTTTGCTCAATATGTGTATCTTTGCATGAACACAATCAAGCATGGTGTTAACACCACTTCCTGGCATCTCAGACAAGTGTAAGCTATGCATGGTAGAGTAGTCAGTTTAGTGTCATCACTCCTGACCATGAGAGCTACCTCTGCCAGATGTTGCACTGCTAGTTCCATGGTCATGACTAGAAGTTAGGGTGCTACTTGAATGTTAATGATGTCTGCTGGATGAGCTCTCATCACGACTATGTCCAGGACCATGATCACATGGCCTACTACATTTGGGTGTAGACCACAATCACTGACGGAGCAGTGGAAGTAATACCACTATTGGAGCAGGATCTTGCATGGCCACAATGACAGATACTGGACAATGTAGTGGCTTTCCAGCCATGTGGATGCCAACCCCCCCAGCAGATATAACCATTACAGACACTACCTGATCCAGTGTGCCATTCATCCTGTCCAGAGAGTTACCCACATGGTTTAGGCAGTCCCACATGTCAGAATGCATAATGTTTAGTACTCACACTATCTCTTCCAAAGCCCTGGTGGGACATGTCTGTCCTGTGTGATAGCCCTATACATATGTCCAGGAGCAGCTACTGACATACGAACACAAGGAAAAGGGTGGACAACAGGCCTCCTCTGAGCACCTCTACCAACCCACCTATGTGGCACTTTGTCCTATGGGGGGAATCAACCAGTTATGCCACACTACTTTGATCAAATATGTCACCCTCAACCTGTCCTATGTCTGAAGTCTATGTGTCTTGGGTATGCATAGACCTACTGAATGTGTCTGAAATATGGGCAGGGGATGTTGGAGGCAGAACCTCAGAGTTAGACTGACCCTCAGAACCTCCAGAATGTACCTCTTCATCACCAGCATCATCATCAGTGGCTACAGATACTCTGACATCAGGCATTAGGAGCTCCACATTGCCACTGGCAGGATCAGTTATGATAACAAGTAATCAACATAACAAAGAGAGAAACAGAATACAAATTGGTCACACTTATGTTAAACATATTAAAAAGTAATAGTTGCTAATGCAATGCAAAAATGTCTTTCATGTACACATACATCTACCTTAATAAAAAGGTGTGCTCACCATGTAAACAGTCATGTAAACTTAGAACCAGCCTACATATAAGAAAGGGAGATGAAAGATGGCTGATAAGCATCACAATGCAAATGATAACAGAAACAGAAAACAATCCCTTTGACAGCTGCAGAATAAAAAGCATGTTATGGAAAAGTGTACTGTCCATTTACTTCCTCCCTCCTTCTCTCTCTCTTTCTCTCTCTATCTCTCTTCAAGGCTCATCTACACCTCTACACCACCCTTCTTACTGTCTCACTGTCCCCCCCCTCTCTCTCTCTATATATATATATATATATATATATATATATATATATATATATATATATATATATATATATATATATATATAAATAGTAAATAATCCAGTAGCGATAAGCAGCATACAACCCAAGACTTATTGGAAAGTCCACCGATCTCCAGCTTCAAATAAATCCAAGCAGCGAAGTTAGAATAACTTGATTTAATTCACAAAAACAACAGGACAAGACATAGAACGTAAAATCTGGACTCATCTATGTATATACATTGTTTACAGCTATTACATTTTCTGGTACCTGTAAATCTGGGAGCGTCACTTAATCCCACACAATTACCTATTTTATTACGGTAGCAAAGCTGTTGTTTCAATGTTTTGTTATTGCTAAAAATAAACCTTGGTTTGTTGCCTAGCAATTCCTTGGTCTTGTCATCAACTAGTAGAATGAGTCCAATAAGTCTTGGGTTGTATGCTGCTTATCGCTACTGGATTATTTACTATTTGTTTTTTGGTTTGGGCTGTTTGTGTGTGGATATACTCGATGAACATGGATGTCTTGTCCTGTTGTTTTTGTGAATTAAATCAAGTTATTCTAACTTCGCTGCTTGGAATTATTTGAAGCTGGAGATCGGTGGACTTTCCAATAAGTCTTGGGTTGTATGCTGCTTATCGCTACTGGTTTATTTACTATTTGTCTTTTGGTTTGGGCTGTTTGTGTGTGGATATACTCGATATATATATATATATATATATATATATATATATATATATATATATATATATATATATATATTTTATGGGTCTACTTTACATAAGCGAAATGCCACTTACCTGACTTTTAAATCGCAGAGATGAAAGCACTGAAAAACACTTAAATAAACATATCACCAACAAAAACCTACAGGTAAATAACCGCTTGGCCACCATGGTGAACTTTGCCCCTTTCCCCACTGTAGTGCAATCTCAGAGTTGGTATATTTAGTTACGGGTGGTGGGGAGGAGCAAAGCCCCCTACATGGGTGGTTTTCATGTGGTTACATTTTCGTGTTTTGTTGTGGTGCAAATGGTTACTTACTGTAGTTCTTTGTCAGTGATGTAATTGTTCATTTATGTAGAATTTCTGGGCTTTCATCTTGATGATTTAAAAGTTAGGTAAGTGGTATTTCAATTATCTAAAGTAGACCCATATTTATATATCTAGATCTATAATGAGAAGTATTTAATTATATTGCATACCTGTAAGTTCTTCAGTACACAGACTTGGGTTATCCTCCATGTCAGCACCAACATCAGTGTTTCCATGTGAACCCTGTGCTGAGCTGCTTGGATCTCTGATAGTGGACAGGAACTCCTCTGTTTCAGTCAGTAGTAGTTTGATAGCAGGACCTGTGTGATCAGGTCACTGCCCCTACATCTTATTTTTGGATAGGTGCAGCCATGCTCTCCTACTGCATTGACTACATATAGGAAAGGGAGATGAAACATGAGAGAGAGAAAAAAGGAGGGAAGAAGCAAAATGGACAGTATACTTTTCCATAACATATTTTTTTTATTCTGCTCCTAGATACAGTCACAGGAGGACTTGCCACCTCTGCTGATCTCTGATAGGAAAGACCCCTATTGATGTAGTGCCTGAATGATCTCTTCATTCTCTGCTTCATTTTATATTAGTTTATAGGGCACACACTCCTTGTGCAACAAAGCCATGTGTTCGAGGAAACATAAAAGGAAAAATAAAAGTCACAACTGATTGTTAACAAAACAAATATATATCAATGTATGCATCCATCATGCACAAAATAATTAAAAACATAAGGCTCTATATGAGTACACACACGTTAAATATAGAAACCCACCCCTACCCCCCTCAAAAAAGAAAGGAAATGAAAAACAATGTAAAAAAGTATGTCAGGATGGCAACAGTAGTATATTACAGCATTATCAAATGGAATTTATACTTTTCAAGTAAAACTGATTAAAACTTTTGTGGGTGTGAAGGCTGCTAGCGTAGCTAGATAGAATGTTGTAGATAATTCTGTCATTTGTAAATATTAATATAAGCCACAGGCTTGTTCTCTTAAATGTAAGAAAATTGTGTTACATGTTGAATGTCAAAATGCAACAACAGTCCACTCTGCTAGAAGAAAGCTGATAAGTCAAGCATTGTATAACTGTTTGATCTTACACTCGGAGCCATGATGTCTGGACCAGCAGATTCCTTCTATTGTTTTGAGACCAGAGTTAATTGCTAGACTTTACATATATAATGTTTTTATTTGCTGTGGTTTCCTGACCAGGTGCAAGATCAAAGATGTGTTAAACTCTGAGTTTCTGTTAGCCTGGGAACCAGAGGAGAATGATGCAATCTAAAATGAGT
Organism: Protopterus annectens; assembly: GCF_019279795.1. Lineage (NCBI taxonomy): Eukaryota > Metazoa > Chordata > Ceratodontiformes > Protopteridae > Protopterus > Protopterus annectens. Next base: position 115,169,987 of record NC_056745.1, read on the forward strand.
CAGCAGTGGTGTATTATCAATTTAAAACTTTGTCTCAGAGAGAGAGAGAGAGAGCATTTTGTATTTTGTCTAAAGCTGCCAACAACTCACCAGTATGCTACTTTTGCTCTATATGTAAGTTTATTTAAAACTGTGGTTGCTCTTAGGAAAAGATAGAAAATAGTAAGTTTAGTCTAGCTGTTTTCTATATTTATGTCAGAACTATTCTACAGTATTATTTTAAGCATTTTCCTGTGATGTCTGAACTCTTGACTAACACTGTGTAGTAAGTATTGTCTTGTGTTTTTATTATTTATTATTAAATATTTTTAAACCTTTCAACTGTGGCTGTTTTGTGTAGAGATAATTTAAGCTCTAGAGTACATTGCGTGTATATAGTGATACTGTACAAAGCCACTCCAATAAGCCTTAAAAGTTCTGGCCACACCTTTTTAGTAGCTGATATTAGGGGTTCAGGTGGCAGTGGCTTACTACCTTATAGCCTGGGCAGAAGGGCCATACCTAGTGAGCCTGTGCCAGAATTCCCCAGGAGTGTCTGTGTATTTGTATATAAATCATATGTCAAAGAGTGTGTGTGTGTGTGTGTGTGTGTGTGTGTGTGTGTGTGTGTGTGTCAGCTACTTGGGCAGGAACATGAAGCACTGGTTGGACAGAGAGAGTGGTGGGAGGACTTGGCTTGGAACCTTGGCTAAGGACTCCACTCTATAGCTGTGCCAGTGGAGAGTCTTATTGGGGATCTGGAGAGAAAAGGGAGAAACCAGCATCAGACTGACTGTGATCTCTGTGTGTTCTTAGGGGAAATTGTATTTTACTGTGTGTATATTTGTCATCCTTCCTAATGTGGACGCCCCTCATTGGTGTTAGTGGTGAGGATTGAGGCTCCTTGATTACTGGGCCAGGGCATGGGCATCACAGTGGGATATCCACTTCTGTGGATGGCAGGCGGGTATATATTACAGGCTTAACACATTTTGTGAGCTAATAATGTAAAACCCACTGGTCTTGCTAATAAGTAATATAACATCTCCTGCAATAACTGGTCAGCTTCCCAGATAAAAGTTTCTATAAATGTCTGGTAACATTTTGGACAATAAATAAATAAATGATATACATGACTATGCCAACAGTGAGGGAGAAATGAGCAGACAATAAATCAGTGGTGTAATGTGAAGTGCAAAATATTGATATCATTAAACTAAAAATAATTTATGAAAAAACAGCAACATACCTTTGCAGCAAATCCATTTTTAAACTACAAATATGTTTAGAAAGCAAATATTAGCATCAAACTCTCTGTATCTAACCAGTGTCCCCTACAATGATACAAGTTCCTTACTTAAACTATTCTCTTTATATAGTGCAAATACAGTCCTCTGAGCACTGACAATATGCAAATGAGGTGTGAACTCCTTATCATTTATGAATTCCACAATCTGTACTAAGTGTTGGTTTGGTAAACATGGTGCAAAGAACTACATGAGTGTGTGCACATGCCCTAGCACTGCAAAGATGAATATTGAAAAGTGTTACTTGCTAAGGGTTTGCAAGTGTGCATGATTAAGCTGATTGTTGTTGTTTCTTTCGGCTTTTCCCAGTTAGGGGTCGCCACAGCAGAACTCCGGTCCGCTAATGATTGGTAGTTGATTTTTACGTGCCGAGTTACCAGCCCTGATGCACAACCTTCAATGAAGATATGCCCATTCACGCATGTCTCCACGCAGAAGACGTTCTAGCTGAGAATCGAACTGGACAGCGTCTTACTGTGAGGCGACAATGCTACCGCAGCACCACCACTGCGGGTACAGGGTCTCATAGTCAGTCCTCTTTGATGTCCACTTACCAAGGGTGTGTCGGGGAGAAGAGACTGGCAAGAAAGACTGTGAGTACATTAACTGACTTAGGATAGCAACATTCCTGACATTTGTATGAATTGTATATGACCACACTTTATGCCTCTGAATAATATTGCAGTTCAAAGGAAGTACATTACTCATTGAAACAGATATCAAAAGCAATGCAAATCACATAGCAGTCTTGTTAGAAAAGCGTAGATAAGGGAATGATACTCTTAAAATAAGGAGAAGAAAATAGTTGCAGTGTCACAAATGCTTGTTTTATATTGTGTGATGCAAGATTAGCTTAATTGTTGCCAATATCCCATTCATCTACACAGCTAAGGGCAAATTACGAAGGACGACTTTCAGAACTTGTTTCTTATTCAGTCCTGATAATGTGTACCAGAAATTAAAGCTCTGATGTGGCAAGGAGATGTGTGAGGAAGGAATATGTCACTGCAATGGATTTCTTGCTCTAGTCATTGCTAGATATACCCGGTGATTGTTTTAATTTTCTTTTCATAGATTCCCAGGTAAGTACTAAGCTAACTGCCCTAATTTCTCTTTTTGTGCTCAAAATAACCCATCCCATTTACTTTGAGATTGGCCTTACCGTTCCTGTGGTCAATATTCCTAATGAGAATAACCAGGATCATACCATAGATCATTTGAGGGGACCCACGCATGGGATAAAGCATTTAGGAAATGTCTCTGGCCATTAGTAGTACAGGGGGCAGTCCTGGGGTAACTTTTCTTTTTCCCATCCATAGATCTAAGTTGCACTTGAATATGGACAGGGCTGAACTTTGTTTTATGTGTATGAGGAGTCTGTTCCATAGCACCAGTATCCTCTGCAAGATATACCTGTCCCTCCAGATAATTCTGATGATGTTGCACAGGAAGTGTAGATGCCTAGGCCAAGTATTGCTGATGCCATTTGACTTGCTGATGTGCAGTAAATCCATCAGTAATTGGTTGGATGATGCTTGTATGGCAGACAAAGATTGCAGGATACCAAGTATAGTGACAGAGCTTTGAGTCGGTCCACATTGAACATGTTGTTTAGGCCTTGTATGCTTTTAGTAAGGTATCTCTGTGGGTGTTCAGTTTTTGCATGTGTCTGAAAAGATACATGCCGAAGGAGGCATTATATTCAAGGAATGGCCTAAGGAGGGCTGAGTAAAAGGGAACAATGACATCCCTAAATCTAAACGTAATCCCTTTGTTTATAAGCTGTGCAAGAAAGAAGGACTTTCTTACAACACTAGACAGATGACGGTCAAAGGTTAACTGGGTCAACTTTTAGGGGTGTTTTCTCAATGTGGCAGTTCCCTGAGATACATTACTTCTCAAAAGGATACAATAATGAATTTTTGGCATTTAGTTTCAGTCCATGATTTGGCACACAAGTTATTTATTTGAGACAAGCCTTTCTGTAGATTGGCTAAGTCATTTGGGGATTTAATGACTTCACTTGGCTTGCAGTTATCTGCAAACTTAGTCAGCCAGAGGCTCTTGATATTGGCTTTTACTTTAAAAAAGTACATACCAAACAAAAGAGGTCCAAGCACAGAACCCTGGAGGACTTCACTGGTGACTGTTCTCTTTGTGGAGGTAACTTCTCCTATTTTGATTATTTGTGTGGTATCTGTCAGCCAGCTGGAAATCCAGTAGGTGACTTGGGGGGGGGGGGGGGGTAATCCCAGTTTATTTAACTTTTCTATGATACCTGAGTCAAGAATTGTGTTGAAAGCTTTGGCCATTCGAGGTATGTGGTGAGTACTATTTTGCCTTCATCCATTGCTTTGGTGGCCTTTTCAAACAAATTCACCTGACTGAGTAAGCATGACATGCCCTTGATGAATACAAACTGAGATGGGTCCAGTGTTTTGATGTTCCCTATGTCCTGATTGATTAATTCCAATTGCCTGGGTCTGTGAAAGCTTATCCCTTATGCAGAGGAATGACTGTAGCTGTTCTCCATTCGCTTGGTATAAAACCTGTAAGGAGGCTGATATTGTACAGTTTTAATTGTTTTCTAATGTTTTTTAATGCCTTTTGCATTTGTGCTCCACTCAGCAATGAGCAAAGATGGTTCATGACTGAAGGAAAATGTGAAAATGTTGTTTGGGCCACCTTCTGTAACACAAACTAGCCTGTCATTGGTGTGCACCTGTCAGCACTGTGAATAAAATGCGCCTGCCAGGTAACTTTCTTCTGCTACAAGGTGTAAGTACAGTGACATTAACAAAAGAAGACGGATGATGCAGGGTTTGAATCTAATTTACAGATACTTTTACAGAGAGGGGCAGAATGCCATTTGTCACAACATTTTGATTAGGAATGTAACACTGAATACAAATCAGTAGCATAACTATATTTATTGCAAAAAATATATCAGCAATGCTTGCTATGGAAGCCCAATATAATGTTTGTAAATTATGTTAAACATGACAATGATAATAAATAATTTAGAATACATTTGCATAGGTATGATTTGCCCAATACTTTTGTTTTATAGTTATCCAATATCAGCAGTATGTCTTGTGAAGTATGTATGTAACATACCCCACCATGTATTATTTATGTCATGCAATGCCATGCATCTGAACTGTATGTACAACCACAAATACTGCCTTTTATATAGAGATGCAGTCCTATGAAGAATTAATGCCAACTAATTCCGGCATCTATTAAGTATATCTCTAGTCATTCTTAAATTAGTACATCTGTAATTAATATTTTGAAAGGTAATTTATCCTGTGACACTGACAGTTAATAATCAAAGTTTAGCATTTTATCCTTTTTCCTCATGGGCTCTATTTCCAGGTGGTACTTCTCAATTAATCTAGTGTGTAAGTCCCAACAGCCTGATATATCACAAGTCATACCATTTGTCCAACAATGAACTATGATTATAACATCACACGTGGACAAATCTCACTGCCATATTTCACCCCTTCCGTGCGTTTTGATGTAATCAGTGCCAATGTGTCTGCAAGCCTTTGCTTTGCTGTCAATTGTGTAAATACAGTTGGCAAAGCTGTGCATCTTTGTGCACAAGCTGTTACATGTGAGATCTGAATCGGGCGCCAATTCAGACACATATTTCTATCTCGACTTCTGCAGACACGGCTGGTGAATATAGGGATGGTATTCCATTTAGTGCACAAAGGTCGGGTGTTGAGGAGTCCAGGATTTTGTGGTACTCCTCGTGAAGCACTACAGCCAGAGGGTGCTGCAGGGGGGACTATACTGGGTCTCAGTATAAGGGTGAGGCTTGGAACAGCTAGGCCAAAGCTGTCTCCAGTGCAACTGGCATCCCACACACTGGGGATCAATATTGTCACCACTACAGTGACGTGAAAAAGCATAGTGGGACCTCCTCAGCTGATGGGAGAATGAAATTAAGACTACAAACACACATCAGTTGTGTAAGTATAGTGACCCATAACCTGTCTATGATATAGCATTGGCTAGCCAGGCAACACAGTTATTCATTATGCTTTTGCACACACACACACACGCACACGCACACGCACACACACACATACACACACACACATATATATATATATATATATATATATATATATATATATATATATATATATATATATATATATAAAATGGGTCTACATCATGTTAATGAAAGCCCATATAAACGAATCTAACATAACCAAGATGAATTAGCTAAAACCATGTTAGACCGGAAATGTAACGCTACAAATTCCATATAAGTGAAAATATGTTACTGAAGTGTAGTCAGTCTCAGTACTTTAAAAATAAGTATAACATGCCCTTTTCCTTAAGGTAGTGTGATCTCAGAGATGGTATATTTAATTTGTGGGGGGATGTGGGGACAGAGCCCCCTGCAAAAATGAAGGAAAGAAAATAATTGAGATATTTTGTTTAAATTTCAGAGGTTATTTCTACTTCAGTGCAGACCAGTCTGCAAGGTATGTTCTTTTAGAAAGATGCAGTGCTGGAACTGAAAAGAGTGATGCATCGATCGGAGACATCTGTAATGTATTTTTTGGTTATATGGGATATATGGAATTTGTAGTTTTATATTTCTGGTCTAACATGGTTTCAGATAATTTGTCTCAGTTATGTTATATTCATTTATATGGACTTTCGTTAATATGAAGTTGACATATATATATATATATATATATATATATATATATATATATATATATATATATATATATCAAAAGCACTTTCGTGACAGTGTGCTAAAAAAAAAAAAAGATGAAAATATGGGGAAATGGCTGTTGCTGAGATTGTAGCACAGTGGAGATAAGAGAATATTCCCTTTTTCCTACTGTAGTGTGATCTTGGAGTGAGAATATAAAAGTAGGGGGTGTGAGGGGCATAGCTCCCCACATGGGGGGTGCAGGAGGGCTTGCCCCCTGCGTAAACACGAGTACTGTTTTTTTTTTTTTTTTAATATGGTTATTTTTTAATTTTTTTTTTTTTTTACACACTTTAGTGAAAGTGTTTTTTCGTTGAAAAGCACTTTCGCTAAAGTGTGTTTGGCCATTTACATTTTATAGAAATGTGATTTTGTGCAATAGTACTAGATAAAAAAAAAAAAAAAATATATATATATATATATATATATATATATATATATATATATATAAATATATATATATATATATATATATATATATATATATATGGGTCTACTTCATAACATTGAAATTTCATAACTTTGAATTTCATAACATTGAGTCCATAACATCAAAAATTCAAAACACTGAAAACCCAAAACATTGAAAATTCAGAACATTGAAAGTGTGCTTCATAACATTGAAAACTACATTGCACAAGTAAATAAGACCCCTCCACCTACAACAACACCTAACTATCAAACATACTTTCTACTATGTTTCTGAAGGGGGTCAAGCCCCCCTGCACCCCGATGTGGGAGGCTCTGTCAGGTTAAAAATTTAACTTTTTTCCACTGTAGTGCGATCTTGGAGTTGGTATATTTAATTTACGGGAATGGTGTGGGGGGTACATGGGGGGCTTGCTCCTCTGCAGAAATATAGTAGAAAGTGTGTTTGTTAGTTAGGTGTTGTTATAGGTGAAGAGGATGTTATTTACATATGTATTGTAGTTTTCAATGTTATGAAGTGCACTTTCAATGTTTTGAGTTTGCAATGTTTTGGGTTTTCAGTGTTTTGGGATTTAGATGTTATGGTCTCAGTGTTATGAAATTCAACGTTATGAAATTTCAATGTTATGAAATAGACTTTTATATATATATATATATATATATATATATATATATATATATATATATATTGTCTACTGTACAGCTGCAGAAGAGATGGCAGAAAACTGTGAGGCACGTCAACAGACTAACTCAACTCAGACAGGCACAAGGTAAGTATACATCAGGTCTGAATGCAAGGCAGAAGTCATTTCAGTCCATCACTGTACTGTATATCACTTTATTCAGGCATACCTTAACTTTTATATCAAGCATACGTTTGATTATTGCATTAGGCAATGAGTAAATTAGCTTAATCATGTTTGGGTTCAATACCCAGAAACGGACATTAGATTTTTTTTTACAGGATAGTATTTGTAAGATACTAACTGCAATGCAGTATGAAATTAACAATTCATTTTTCTAAATGCAGTTATTAACTTTGAATGCATATATTTGATATGACTTTGTCAAATAAATGTTGCTATCTGTCATATCATGCTATTGTGATTGACTGGTTTTATGACCTTAATGCCTTCCCATCGTTTCTAGTTGTGGCAAAGGTGTACATATTTTTTTAACATGTTTGATAATGTATTGTAATAATAAAATAATGTGACATGCCATTGATCTAATTCCCTTTTTTGTCTCTCTTCATGTCAATTTATTTTGTATATATATATATATATATATATATTTTTTTTTTAATAAATATTGCTGCTGCAAAAAAATGACCATCAGAGCAAGGAGCTAGACCATCCATAGGCAGCACAGACACCCAGCACACCTGGGTCACACCATGTCAGTGTTGTCTCTACAATGCCTGACTTACCTGCTCCACCTGTGTCAGGTAGGTCTGCCCCAGCTGCTGATGCAGTGGTACCTTCCAGGAGCAGTAGTACTGGAGGTGGCAATTTTGCCACCCATCATCAGCTGACAGGGCTAGTGGAGGGCATAATGGACAGAGACCTCAGTGCCTGAATCAGCAGGGTTGAAAAGGTCTAGCAATGTATTGACAAATCAATGCCACATCTGGCACTGACCAAGGAGACAGTGATAACAGTTCTGAGGGTGAGGACTACATTCTCACTGTTTTCAAGCTGGATGCGGAGGCTCCTCTGATGTCCCCTACCTATTCCCAATCATGGTGTCCCCTAACCTTTTGTGTCCATCATTAGCCTTGTTTGTTGTGTACATCCTGTATATCTGCACCTGCTATCTAACCTACCCTACTGCCTGACCCTCTGTTTCTAAGCATCTTCCCCATTCCTCATTCTACAAAAACATGGCACCTGTCTCACAAAATAAATGTTACTCCTCATTCATAGCTGTCCACTCTGCCTGTGTGGCATCTAGAAATGCTACATCTAAAGAAATCCCAATCCGTCCGCACCACATGCTCCAGAGACCGCAGCCTCATTACCAAAATTCACACAAAGTACTGGAGAGACAGGTTCATAATCCAGAGACTGCCCATGCTATGGAATAGACTTCCCATACATATCAAGCAGAGCACCTCGCTGACCCTCTTCAAGCAAAATCTTGATGAGTGGATGGGAAATAGAAAATGCACCCCAGGGATTTGGCTCTACTAGACAGAGGCACTGGGAACTAAGGTCAGGTAGCATGATGCCAGGGTAATCCTATGGCTAGGCTTGTAAAGGCCCCAGGGCTATTAGCCTAGTACACACCTATGAACCTGTGTCTATAAGTTCAAATGTTGAGATGTAGTTAATCATGTGACTTAAGTTGGTTTACAAGGAGTAGGCTCAGAGATGCCTGTATTTCTGATGAAGTCTATTGTGAATTTGTAGACGAAAGCACTCACTGATGGTAAAATCTTTCATTTGTTAGCAATCTGAGTGCTCTGATTTATTTAAAGTAGAGATGTTGCAAGAGTTCTTCCCAAGTTTCTCTAATCAAAACCATACATCTGGAAAGGAATTTCTCAGGATTTTGGACAATATGGTATCTATGACTGTCATTCTTCCCCTGGTCAGACTATACACAAGGAAAATACAGTGGTACCTCAGATCAGTGTGGCTTCAGCATCTACATCCTTTATCTTTTTAGATTCCATTACTCAGATTTGTAAAAAAGGAACTTTTCTGGTGGATAGACCAGACCTCTTGCAATCCAGGTCTCAGGCTCTCCTTTCCAACTTCCCTACAATCTAACTACAGATGCATTAGAGTTGTGCGGTTTCCAAAGCGGTAAAAGTGCAAGCTCTGTGGAACCCTTTAGACAGACAAAAGCACACCAATGTCAGAGAAATGTTAGCAGTGATAAATTCTTTAAAAGTCTTACATCATCTTTCACCCCCAGGACCTTTGCAAGTCTACACAGACAACACAACAGTGATGTGGTAGGTAAACAAACAAGGAGTACCAGATCTTACCCTCTTTGTAGACTGGCTATGATAGTTTGGGAGATTGCAACTCAGCTCAGTTGATGGTACAGGCTTCATACATTCCATCAGAAAAAATCATTATTGCAGACAAGCTAATCAGGGCCACGATACATTTACACAAATGGAAACTTCATCCTGGGGTCTTCCAAGAATTGATCCAACTGTGGAGAACACCTCAAGGAAAACAGCCAGCCAGAGAAATTGTGCTCCAGTTCTCCTTACAAACAGGCCTGGAAGACAGATCAAACTTCTCATTCCCATGGATGTGAATATCTCTTTCCACTTATATGCAAGATTCTTCAGAAGATCCAGAAGAGCTCCCCAAAGGCAGTGGTAGTGACTCTGTTTTGGCAAAGGCTATAGTAGGTCTTCCTTCTTTTCAGTCTGGCCAAGGGCACTTGCCACAAAGTTTTGCAAGACATGAGTTGCTTCATACACGCTAACTTAAAAAAGTTCTAAAACGTAAAAAAAGAAGTGTAATACTTTTTAGGCACCTTTGTTTATGAGGACATGTAGTAGGTACTAAAGGACATGAAAAAAATGGGTCTATAGTAGCTAGTCGAAGTGTCAAAAGAGTGAACGCTCTTTCATCGACTGCTAATATTCGAAAACACACAAAGTCAAACACACGGAACAGCAATTTTTTTTCCCCTGGGAAAAAAAATCCCTGCTCCAAAAAAAAAAAAAAAACAACCAAAAAAAAAAACAAATCCACAAACAAAATAAAGTGGGGGACTTCACAACCCACACCCCCAACGTGGGAGGCTGTGCCCCCCACACACCCCTTACTTAAATATAACAATTCCTAGATCACACCATAGTGGAGGAAAAGGCAAAGTCTCGACAATGTCCCAGAGATTTTGTTACGGACGGTCGACATTGCGTGTTTTCACATATTAGCAGTTGATGAAAGAGCGTTCACTCTTTTGACACTTCGACTAGCTAATATAGACCCAAAAAAATTGCTACTAGAAAATCATATAATCTGCATGTCCAAGAAGCAGTACAATTTTCAGGGCCAGCTGCCTCTGGTTCCTGATTATTTGTGTGAGTTACTATCATCTGTCCTTTCTTATTCCTCTGTCAGGGTGCATGTTTCAGCCATTTATGATTGTCTGCCCTTTGATTCCTCCCTTTATAACCATGCTCAAGTTAAACAGTTTTGAAAGGGGTGTGTGTATCTTTCCACTTAGGAAATAGGTGTCTTCTCCTTGGGATCTTACTCTGCCTCCATTTGAACCAGCTTGTCTGGCTGAAATGACATTCTTAACATGAAAGACTATTTTGCTTATTGCTATGACATCTTCTGAGAAAATATCTGAGTTATAAGCACTTATGGTGAGTAAAATGTACCTACATTTTCACAAGGATAGAGTTTCTTTGAAGATTAATCCATCTTTTATGCATAAACTGGTCTCAAGAGTTTGCTTTAAGCCAGACTGTTAATATGCCTGCTTTCCTTCCTGAACTCAGGAATAAAGGAGAAAAGATTCTTCATCCTCATAGTGCCTTTTTTAGGCAAGGCTCAAAAGTCAAACCCACCTCCATAGACAGCACAAGGAACAAGAAACTAAGGGTAATGCTGCTAAATGCCAGAAGTCTTAACCTCAAGATGCATGCACTCGAAGTTCTCCTCAGTATGGAGAACATCGATATCTGTGCAGTGACAGAAACCTGGTTCAAGGTTCCAGAGAGCACCCCAGCACTACCAGGTTATACCTCATATAATGCTTTTTGGCCCCAAAACCCAGACCGAACCACAAAAGGAGGGGAGTTTCCATATTTATCAAGGATATCCACACCTCCAGGTTAGTGGCATTGCACGAAGTATCAGAGACCATCCATGTGCAACTAACAGTGGGCAAGACTGCTTTTCAGTTTATAGCATCCTACAGACCACCCTCTCAAAGTCAGGAATCCCACTCGGCTTTCCTGAAAACATTGGAGAACATGAAGATCTCTCCGAACACCATTATATTGGGTGACTTCAACTACCCAAACATTGACTGGGAGCACTACTCAAGCCCCGGTACCTTAGCCCAAAGGTTCCTGGAAATTATAAACTCAAATTCTATGGAACAACTAGTCACCACTCCCACAAGAGGGGACAACATACTAGACCTGATCATTACCAACATGGGGACTCTATGCTCCATACCAGAAGTATATGTCTCATTGGTAAGATCAGACCATAAATTAATTTCACTGGATATCCACATCCCGACCCCACCCCCAGCCCAGAAAACCACAGTGAAAAACTTCTCAAAAGCAAACTTCACACTTCTCAAAACCGAAGTGGAATCCTTCAAGGCCCCAGAGCCAGTGGAAACTACGGCCCAAACTGCAGAATCCTATATAAACGCATTCTACGGACATCTCCAGGAATGCATGGATCATGCTATCCCAAACAAAATCAAGACCCAATCATCCAAAGGCAGGCGTCCAGTCTGGTGGACCCCAGCCATAAATAAACGGTACAACAGAAGGAGGAAGCTACTACATGATAGAGCAAAATCCCTAAAAGGGAAGGCATCTCTGATCAGTATTAGCAAAAAATTATGATCCCTCATAAAATCCTCCAAGGCCAGCTTCGAGAGAAAAATTGCACAGGACACTAAAGACAATCATAAGGCTTTTTTCAGTTATGTTAGGAACCTGGGATGCAACTCCCAGACTTGTTCTGAGTTGATTCTAAACGACAAAAAATACACTGAACCCACAGACATTGCCAATATCCTGGCAGACAGGTTCAGTGCAAACTTCTCCACCCCCTCCCCCCCAAAAGAGCAAGTATCTATCCCGGCAGAGTGCAGCCTCCCAAACATCTCTGATGCTCAGGTGAAGGCCGCCCTCTCCAAAGCAAAAAACACTGCTTCCATGGGACCAGATGGCGTCCCGGGATGCGTCCTACATTAACTCCAAGAAGAACTAATCCCTCAAGTAAAACTGCTGTACAATCTCAGCCTCACTACAGGATATGTGCCCAAAGAATGGCGTACAGCAACAGTGGTCCCACTCCACAAAGGTGGCGCCTCTGCGGACCCTGGAAACTATTGCCCCATAAGCCTGACTAGCCTAGTCTGCAAGGCAATGGAGAGGATCATCATGGAACTCATAAACAAAGACATTGGGGACCTACAGACACTAGATCCTACCCAATTTGGCTTCGTCAAGGGCAGATCCTGCCTTTTGAACCTGGTCGACTTCTTTGAAACAGTCACCAAGGCCATAGATGAGGGGAAGGTAGTCCACACAGCCTATCTGGACCTTGCAAAGGCATTTGACACAATACCCCACTTGGGCATCATAGATAAGCTATCCAGCCTAAATATAAACCCCTATGTCACAAGATGGGTCGCAAACTGGCTCAAAGACAGAACCCACAGAGTCAGAGTTGCTGGGACCATGTCAGACTCAAAACCGGTCACAAGTGGCATCCCACAAGGTTCTGTCCTGGGACCTCTCTTGTTCGGTATTTACTTTTCTGAGGTACAGGCCAACGTGGAAGGACTATGGCTCACCAAGTTCGCAGATGACGGCAAACTGGGCGCCATAATCGACTCTCCAGCTGACACAAACATCCTTCAAAAAGGTCTTGCAGAGATGGATAACTGGTGCCAGAGCCATGGTCTAAAGCTAAATGCCAAAAAGTGTATAGTCATACCCTTTGGCAAAAACAATGTGCCCACAAATTACCACATAGGTGGTAACTCATTAAGTACAGAGAAAGTAATTAGGGATCTGGGGACCCAAGTTGATAGCAATCTCTCCTTTGACAACCACATTGCCAAAGTGGTTAGAAAGACCTTCTACATAGCCCACCTCATCATGAAAGGATTCACATCTAGATCAAGAGAGGTAATTGTGCCCCTTTATTCATCCCTCATCAGGCCCATCATAGAATACAATTCTCCCTTTGGGATGTACCTTACCCGACACCTGCAGCAATTAGAAAAACCCCAAAAGTACCTCACCAGGTGGATCAAGGGACTCAAACAGATGCCATATGCTGCTCGGTTAAAAAAACTCCAGCTCTACTCAGTTGCATACCGCCTACTTCGAGGCGATCTATGCCTGACATATAAAGCTATGTCCAACCCAGAATTAATGGACACGCTCCACCTCAGTAAATCTAAATCCCTTAGAGCCACGCGCTCGAGGGACTTGAACCTCAGCACAGAAATAAATAGAACATGCTGGAGGGACAGATTCATAACCCAGAGGCTGCCTTCGCTCTGGAATAGAATTCCAATTCATGTTAGGCAGAGCACCTCACTGACTCTCTTCAAGAAGAATCTTGATGAGTGGATGGGGGATCGTAGGTTTGTCCCGGGGATTACTTCCGTGTCACTATTAGATAGAGGCACAGTAAACTAAACTTTAAAAAGGGCACAGTATACTCAAATCAAGGGGTGGCGTAAGCCAAACACAATCGGGCTAGGCTTATAAATGTCCCAGGGCAGATAGCCTAGTATGAACCTCTGAACCTATGAACCTATGAGGGTAAAAGGGAAGGACAAGCAGTGTCAAAAGTGACTATTTCTAGGTGGTTGTTTCATACTATTGCTTTTTGTTATGCTCACCATAATAAACCAATTCCAGGCAAGGTTAGGATCATTCTGCAAAGTCAGAGGCATATTTGGTGGCTTCTGGAAAGGGATGGACTCTAGAAGTATTCCACAAGCAGCAACTTGGTCCTCTGTGCACACTTTTATAAAGCACTACAAACTGAATTCCTTTTCCAGGTCCAGAATAGGCTTTGCTAGGTCCATTATTCAAGCCATCTCATATAATCATGTCAGTCACTATGTTTTTTGATTGACTTGTTACTTGAGAAACTGACCTTGCATGAACTGACATTGAGCCATGTTTATTCATCTGCATTCAATCCATCTTGTACATTAATTGCTAGGATTCATATATTCTTTTGTTCCACATCTTCCCCTTCTTTCCCATCTGTTACCATCCATATCACATTATAATATGTATCCTCCAGTATTTCACGCTCAGTTCCCTACCTTGTATACATAGCTACTCCTCCACTTATCTTTTCTGGCTTGTCTTTCCTGTGTATTTGCAACTCTGGAATAATCATGTTCCCAGGCCCTTGTGTCATTTGTCCAGATGTTTGTAATCCATGCCATGCCTGCTGCACACAGCTGTGTCACTGCAAATAGTTCTCATAGTTATTAACCTACACTCCTCGCATACCTCTCAACTGTACAGATTTTCACAGCATGTCCAGATTTTGGCCTCATATTTTTGGTCCGTTTTTCATAAAATTGTGGTTTTCTGGCAAATTAGTGATAAATCATTAAAGACTGAAGCTATTAAATAATGACAGACATTTGAGTTTCAGACTTCATATCCCTCAGAAAATTCATGCTAATACAAAACCTGTTATTCTATCAACTTTCTGTGTTTGTAAGAGCAATATTTAAAAATTGTCCCCATTTTTGGGCCTTTGTCCCACTTTTATTTATGGCTTTGTCCAGATTTCTTGCTCTAAGAGTAGCACCCTCCCATGTTTCTACCGAAACTTTTGGTTTTCCTAAATGTCTTTTCCTTACCACACGCATTTCCTGCTCACCTCTGCTGAGCAACCGTCTCTGTCTTTGTTTTTTTTTTTTTCTGATTTGGTCTAGGATGGGCAGGGGTAATTTCTTTTACCTCCAGTGGGTACATAGGTTCATAGGTTCATAGGTTCATACTAGGCTATCTGCCCAAGGGCATTTATAAGCCTAGCCCATAGTTATTTGGCTTTCGCCACCCCTTTAGTTTGAATAAAACTATGCCTATTATTTTGCTGTGCCTCTGTCAAGCAGTGACACTGAAGTAATCCCTGGGGTATATCTGCGATCCCCCATCCATTGGTCAAGATTCCTCTTGAACAAGGCCAGCGAGGTGCTCTGCCTCACATGTACCGGGATTTTGTTCCACAGCATAGGGAGTCTCTGGGTGATGAATCTGTCCCTCCAGCATGTTCTATTAATAACCGTGTCAAGGTTTAAGTCTCCCGCCCTTGTGGTTCTGAGGGATCTAGATTTTTTGAGGTGAAGCATATTCATCAAATCAGGGTTTGACATGGCCTTATATGTCAGGCACAGGTCACCTCTGAGCAAGCGGTATGAGACTGAATAGAGCTGGAGTTCTTTCAGTCGGGCAGCATAAGACATATTTTTGAGACCCTTTATCCTTTTGGTGAGGAACTTTTGGGGCCTTTCCAGCTGCTGCAGGTGTCTGGTCAGATACATTCAGAATGGGGCATTGTACTCAATCATAGGTATAATGAGTGATGAGTACAGGGGGGCGATGACCTCCCTTGATCTAGATGTGAATCCCTTCATGATCAGGTGGGCAATGTAGAAGGTTTTCCTAACTACTTTAGCAACATGAGTGTCAAGCGAAGGCTACTGTCAACCTGGGTCCCCAGATCCCTGATGACTTCTTCTGTGCTCAGTGGATTGCCACCTATATGGTAGCTAGGGGTAACCTTGTTTTTCCCGAAGGGTATGACTATGCATTTCTTGGCATTTAACTTTAGGCCATGGCTCTGGCACCAGTTATCCATTTCTGTGAGGCCCTTCTGAAGGATATCTGTGTCAGATGTGTTTTCGACTATGGCCCAGTTTGCAGTCATCTGCAAACTTTGTCAGCCATAACCCTCCTGTGTTTGCTTGTACTTCAGAAAAGTAGATGCTGAACAAGAGTGGACCCAGGACTGAGCCCTGTGGGACACCACTTGTGACAGGCTTTGAGTCTGACATGGCTTCAGCAACTCTGACCCTGTGGGTTCTGTCACTTAGCCAGTTTGCAACCCATCTTGTGATGTATGGGTTTACATTCAAGCTGATGAGTTTTTTGATGATACCTGAGTGGGGTATTGTGTCGAAGGCCTTTGCCAGGTCAAGGTAGGCTGTATGGACTGCCTTTCCCTCATCAATGGCCTTGGTGACTGTCTCGAAAAAGTCAACCAAGTTTAAAAGGCATGATCTGCCTTTGACAAAGCCAAACTGGGTTGGATCCAAAGTCTGCAAGTTCCCTATGTCTTTATTTATGAGTTCCATTATGATCCTCTCCATGGCTTTGCAGATAAGGCTTGTCAAGCTAACGGGACGGTAATTTCCAGGGTCGGTGGAGGCACCGCCCTTGTGAAGTGGGACCACAGTCGCTGTGCGCCACTCCTTGAGTACGTATCCTGAGGTGAGGCTAAGATTAAACAGCTGTCCTAACTGCGGGTTTAATTCCTCATTGAGTTCATGGAGCACACAGCCGGGGACACCATCCGGTCCCATGGATGCTGTGTTTTTTGCTTTGGAGAGAGCAGTTCTCACCTGGGCGTTGGAGATGTTTGGGGGGCTACAATCCTCTGGTATAGATATCTCTCCTTTTGGGGGGGGGGGGAGTTTGCACTGAACCTGTCAGCCAGTATGTTGGCAATGTGTGTAGGTTCTGTAATCTTCACATCATTTTGAACTAATTCTGAGCATATCTGGGAGTTTCCTCCTAGGTTTCTAACATAGCTAAATAAAGCCTTATGATTGTCTTTTGAATCCTTGGCGATTTTTCTCTCAAAATTTGCCTTGGATGATTTTATGAGAGCTCTTAGTTTTTTACTTATAATGATCAAAGATGTCTTACCTTTCAAGGATTTTGCTCTATCTTGTAGTAGCTTCCTCCTTTTGTTGTAGAGCTTGTTTATGGCTGGGGTCCACCAGACTGGATGCTTGCCTTTGGTACAAAGAGTCTTAGTTTTGTTTGGGATTGCCTGATCCATGCAGTCCTGTAGGTGCTGGTAGAAGGCATTTGTAAGTGATTCAGCGATTTGAGTAATGTTTACCACTGGCTCAGGGGCCTTAAAGGAGACCACACTAGTTTTTAGAAGTGTGAAGTCGGCTTTTGAGAAGTTTTTCACTGTGGTCTTTTTTGTTTCAGGTGGGGGCGGGATGAGGACCTCCAGCGAGATTAGTTTATGATCTGATCTCACCAGTGAGGGGTAAACTTTTGGTGTTGAACATTTTGATCCCATGTTCGTGATGATGAGATCAAGTATGTTTTCTCCTCTTGTGGGGATGGTGACTAGTTGTTCCATGGCATTTGAGTTTATGAACTCCAGGAACCTTTGGGCTAGAGTGTTTGGGCTTGAGTAGTGTTCCCAGTCTATATTAGGGTAGTTGAAGTCACCTAGTATGATGGTGTTTGGAGATACATTTATCCCTCCATTGTTTTCAGGAAGGCCATGTGAGGTTCCTGAGTTTGAGAGGGTGGCCTGTAACATGCTACAAATTGCAGAGCAGTCTTGCCTATGGTTAATTGCACCTGGATGGTCTCCGATGCATCATGCGTTGCCACCAACCTTGAGGTGTGGGTGTCCTTTATGAATATGGACACCCCTCCTTTCTTGGTGTTGTCCGGATTTTGGGGCGGAACGCATGATATGAGGTGAAACCTGCTAGTGCTGGGGTGCTCTCAGGAGCCTTGAACCAGGTTTCTGTCACAGCACAGACATCGATGTTCTCCATACTGAGAAGGGCCTCGAGTGCGTGCATCTTGAGATTGAGACTTCTGGCATTGAGCAGCATTACCCTTAGTTTTTACTTTTTGTGTTCTAGGGTGGTAGGTTTAGAATTTGAGCCTTGCCTAAAAAGGCACTATGGGGGTGGCAAGAGCCTTTGCCAATATCCGGAAGCCTAGTTTGACAGGTGCAAGCCGTCCCTTGCGAAGCAGCGTGGCTTGTCCAGCATGTCATCCCAGGCAGACAGACATTGGATCCCCTTTGAATGACACCAGAATTTAAGCCAATTATTAAAGCTGATCATCTTATCACTGTATTGTGGCATCATTCTAGGTGAAGGTAGGATACTGCTCAAGGTCAGGGTCATACCTGCCTGGGCTACATAATCAGAGAGCTCCTCAATGTCTCTTTTCATGTAGTCCAAGGAGGTACGTCTCAGGTCGTTGACACCAGCGTGGACAATGACTGAGTCGTACTTGTACCTGCTGTTGAGAGACCTGAGTGCTTGTGTTATGTGGCGGATTCTAGCACCCGACAGGCAGCTTACTGTGACCCTCTCCTTACTCAGTCTGGTGAGCGGGACGTCAGTGTGTCCGACTATGGAGTCACCTATGACAAGTATGTTTGGTGTTGTATTTGGCCTTAAGGGCAGTGACTGCTTTGCACACTGATTTTGTTGTTTATGTGTTGTTTGTGTGGTGTATTGAGTTTGCAGTTGCTTGGGTGTCTGCTTTGGAGGCCTCTGCTGTTTAGGTAAATTTTTACTCAGAGCCTCCGAGTATGTCTTAGTGTGTTTATGTGTTTGATTCAGTGGTGTGGTTGAGTTATGTGAGACTGGTATTGTGGTGTGTGTAGTTGCCTTCTCCTCCTGCCTGGTCTTGCCAGTCCTGAGTTGAGAGAGCTCAGCCTCCAGTCTGGCTAAATAGCTGCATCTCTCACAAGTGTTAGTGTTACATGGGAGGAGGAGATGGTTGTCCGTGTACATGAGGCAATTGTAACATTGTCTCAGAATTCCCAGATTCACCAAATGGGCAGGAGAGGACGCCAGCATCTGACCCTTCGACATGCTAGAAAGAATTATGAGTTGGTATGAGACAGAAAAGTAGTGGGCTTAGCAGGGAAGTGGGCACTCCTGGGGGGTTTTGCTAGTGAGAGATTTGTATAATATAGGAGTGCTTGACCTGCAAAGAGAATGCTTATAAGACAAGGGATATGCTTATAAGACAAGTGCTGAGCTTTTGAGAAGAAAAAGCTATTTGGAACAAGTGCTGCACTTTTTAGTGTAGGTGTAAACTGTTTAGGTTCCTAACAGAGCAGTTCTAAGGGAAAAATTGAAGAACAGACTTTCTGGCGCCAGAAAGAGTTTAACCTTGTTTAACCGGCGCTGCCCGATGCTGCTCTAGTGGCAACTCCGCGCTAAATCGTGCTAAAGCACGTTAAAGCGTGCTTGATAGCAGGGGCTGGAAAGAAGCAGGAATAGACCCAAAAGGGAAAATAAAACTACAGTTTCAAGTCAGTAACCACCTCTACGGGGGGCAGGGAAGCTGCTCAATGTTAGTCACTGCCACTGATGAACAGAGAGACCCTCCTTCAGCCCAAGCAAAAATGGCCTCACAGAAACTTTCAAACAGTTCAGGAAAGAAAGCTGAATCCAGGTTGGTGGCTGGTTTGGCTCTGTATTGTGATATAGCATTGGTCTTGAGCATTCTGCACCAGTTGCTAGTTTCAAGGAAAACTGATAGTAAAATCCAGTTGCTCACACATGACACAGCACACCCACATTGACTTAATTCATGGCTTTGTTGAGGAGTTGTTAGCGCCCTTTGTTCTGCTGTACCCATGTTCCTTTCTACAGTGAATCATACTTTATCAATTTCAGAATACCAAGAATTACAATAGAAAAGAACATTAAAAAGGTAAAAAAAATATGTATTTATTTTTGGCAGAGAGCAAGTTCTCTTGTGTGTGTGTGTGTGTGTGTGTGTGTGTGTGTGTGTGTGTGTGTGTGTGTGTGTGTGTGTGTCTGTGTGTGTGTGTACATAATTTGATCCCATATTCCATAACTTATGTATATCAACTCACTAATCTTACTACAATGGGGGAAAGTGAAAAAAAAGTGGACTGTAGTGCACCAACAGCTGGCGCAATTGAAGTGTGTGTGATTTTAATAAACATCAAGTAAATGAATTACAGAAGTGCCTGTCAGTAAAGTAACCCTTCTCAGAGTAAAAGTATGCCAGTTTGTTCACATTGGTTAACTGTGTAAGACTGATAGCAATTCCCATTACTTGCCTAGAGACCTTTGGTAGATACGTTTATGTCTATTTGTTTACAATCCTATAGACTTTGCTGTTGCTCTTTTTAATGTTCTGTGAATTGGGAACCATTTTTAAGAGTTCTCTAAAAACGTATTTATGTCACAAGGAGTTTGTTAGAGATGTTACCTTGATTTAGAATCTGGAACCACTCTGTTAAAGCACTAACTGAATATGAAAAAAGGGTGTTGTCTAAAAGACTTACTTTTGTACCAAGCTGCAGGACTGAGGTTGCTCAGGTACTGATAGACCTTAAAATGTTTGTGAGGAAGCTTAACTTAAGGATACAGTTTCATGGCAAAAGTAATGACATTGAAAATAAACCTATTGATGAAACTATAAAAAGGCCTAGCAGCTATTGACCACCACTACATCAAACATCAGCTCTTTTCGAAGTGAAATGTGAGATGGATATCAGGAAACTGCTTAAAAAACCTCCTAAGAAAAAAACTTTATAACTTAACACAGGGAGAAATAAAAGCATTGCTTGAGCTAGGCAATGATAAATCCAGGTAGGTAATGAAGGCAGACAAGGGAGGAGGTATACTTGTGACTGATACCACTAGCTGCAACCAAAAGATAGAGAACATGCTGGAGGATAACAGATTTTATGAGTTATTTACCATGGATGACATAAAAAGAGCATATGATTTATGGAACACTAATCTCACCACATTATGGGAAGAAAAACTTATTACTGAAAATCTTTATAATTATTTATGGAGCCCATGCCCACATTTACCTTATTTTTTGGAATACCAAAGCCACACAAGAACAGAGTAGACCCACCTTATAGACCGGTGGTAGCAAGTGGAGGTTCCCTTACTGAAGCCACAGCTATTTACCATGATTACTTGCTGAAACCTTTAGCAGAAAAGAATAAGTCATACATAAGAGATTCAATGGATTTTTTGAGGAAAATAAAAAACATTACAGTGGAAGCTGACAGTATTTTATTAACTATTGATGTAGAATCCTTGTACACAGTGCTCCCTCACAATTACTGTATAACAGCAGCTATGGAGTCTTTTAAGAAACATAATTAAAGGACACAGGCACAACTGCAAAAGTTAAAGGACCACTACGGGAAAAAAATTTGAAAAAGATATATTTTTTTAACTTTTCCTTATGTTTGGCTCATTGCAAACCTGTATGCACCAGACAGAAGTAGTTACTACTAATTTTATTCTTTTTGTAACCCTGACTGACCTCCTGGGGGCAGACATCCTGATGAGAGTTTGTTTTATTCTAAAGATGTAAGACCATTGTTTCTGAGAATTTAGTGCCCATAGCTGGGCTGTCATATAAAACTTCCATTCACTTAGAATGGAAAAATAGGAAAGAGCAGCTAAGTTTGACAGGCCTCAGTAAAAGTATCATTTACTGTCACACAGTGCCTTTTACAAATGTGTTTCCTTACGCTGTCTTACACATTCTGTGAAAAAATCTTCCCGAACTGCCAGCTCATTGCTGAAATAACAGAGTTTAATTAGACATTCAACTTTGATCTGTTTCAGTTCATTCCCAAATTACTCCTCCCATATTCCCACCCTTAGTTAGAATAGTTTCACATTTCCTGCACTGCAAGGTTCAGCTAATTTGAATGACAATACACATCAGAGTTGCTTGCAGTCAGCCAGGTGTGCCTTTGAAACTGTTCCCTCTCTCCTTACTGCTATCATCTGAATAGCTCTTTCACAGTAAGTCATGGTAGAAATATGCTTTTAGCAATCCCTAATGTAAAGGTTTTTAAGTATTCCTCTGAAAACCAAAAGCTGTTTGCTGAATTTCCTGTTTGCACTTAATTTTAAATCATTTTTTCTTAAAACTTGCATATTTTCTGTCCTTGACCTAGCACTCTTGTGTGGGGTCATTTACTGCACTGTTATAACTTGATATTACTTGTGAACCTCTGCTATCTCTGTAAAAACAAAACAAAAAAAAAATCTTGCTTTTTTCCCACTTTTCTGAGAGTTAAAAAAGTTCAGTTACAGGCTTGCTGTTCCTGAACTGTTTGAAAGTTTCTGTGAGGCCATTTTTGCTTGGGCTGAAGGAGGGTCTCTCTGTTGATCAGTGGCAGTGAATAACATTGAGCAGCTTCCCTGCCCCCCGTAGAGGTGGTTACTGACTTGAAACTGTAGTTTTATTGGCCACTAGGGGTCATTTCCAAAACTCCTTCATCTTCCTCTCTTAAAACCTAGTTGCCTCGTGGTTTCGGCGTCTTTTCAGGCTTGTTGGTGAAGCACCCTCCAAGAGCAAAAAACGCTGAGAGAAGAAGGGAGCCACTTTTGAGATTTTAAGTATTTTTTCTCTGTTTATTTGCTAAGTTTTTCTGCATAGCTGCCTAGCTTGAGTATTTTCTGGCTTGTTAAACTTGATTTATGTATTAGTAGCTGTATTTAGAGCGCAACCAAAAGCTGTTTGCTGAATTTCCTGTTTGCACTTAATTTTAAATCGTTTTTTTCTTAAAACTTGCATATTTTCTGTCCTTGACCTAGCACTCTTGTGTGGGGTCATTTACTGCACTGTTATAACTTGATATTACTTGTGAACCTCTGCTATCTCTGTAAAAACAAAACAAAAAAAATCTTGCTTTTTTCCCACTTTTCTGAGAGTTAAAAAAGTTCAGTTACAGGCTTGCTGTTCCTGAACTGTTTGAAAGTTTCTGTGAGGCCAATTTTGCTTGGGCTGAAGGAGGGTCTCTCTGTTGATCAGTGGCAGTGAATAACATTGAGCAGCTTCCCTGCCCCCCGTAGAGGTGGTTACTGACTTGAAACTGTAGTTTTATTGGCCACTAGGGGTCATTTCCAAAACTCCTTCATCTTCCTCTCTTAAAACCTAGTTGCCTCGTGGTTTGGGCGTCTTTTCAGGCTTGTTGGCTGTTGGTGAAGCACCCTCCAAGAGGAAAAAACGCTGAGAGAAGGGAGCCACTTTTGAGATTTTAAGTATTTTTTCTCTGTTTATTTGCTAAGTTTTTCTGCATAGCTGCCTAGCTTGAGCATTTTCTGGCTTGTTAAACTTGATTTATGTATTAGTAGCTGTATTTAGGGCACAACCAAAAGCTGTTTGCTGAATTTCCTGTTTGCACTTAATTTTAAATCGTTTTTTTCTTAAAACTTGCATATTTTCTGTCCTTGACCTAGCACTCTTGTGTGGGGTCATTTACTGCACTGTTATAACTTGATATTACTCGTGAACCTCTGCTATCTCTGTAAAAAACAAAAACAAAACAAACAAAAAAAATCTTGCTTTTTTCCCACTTTTCTGAGAGTTAAAAAAGTTCAGTTACAGGCTTGCTGTTCCTGAACTGTTTGAAAGTTTCTGTGAGGCCATTTTTGCTTGGGCTGAAGGAGGGTCTCTCTGTTGATCAGTGGCAGTGAATAACATTGAGCAGCTTCCCTGCCCCCCATAGAGGTGGTTACTGACTTGAAACTGTAGTTTTATTGTCCATTTTGGGTCTATTCCTGCTACTTTCCAGCCCCTACTATCAAGCACGCTTTAACGTGCTTTAGCGTGATTTAGCGCGGAGTTGCCACTAGAGCAGCATCGGGCAGCGCCGGTTAAACAAGGTTAAACTCTTTCTGGCTCCAGAAAGTCTGTTCTTCAATTTTTCCCTTAGAACTGCTCTGTTAGGAACCTAAACAGTTTACACCTTCACTAAAAAGTGCAGCACTTGTTCCAAATAGCTTTTTCTTCTCAAAAAGCTCAGCACTTGTCTTATAAGCATATCCCTTGTCTTATAAGCATTCTCTTTGCAGGTCAAGCACTCCTATATTATACAAATCTCTCACTAGCAAAACCCCCCAGGAGTGCCCACTTCCCTGCTAAGCCCACTACTTTTCTGTCTCATACCAACTCATAATTCTTTCTAGCATGTCGAAGGGTCAGATGCTGTCCTCTCCTGCCCAGTTGGTGAATCTGGGAATTCTGAGACAATGATACAATTGCCTCATGTACACGGACAACCCTCTCCTCCTCCCACGTAACACTAGCACTTGTGAGAGATGCAGCTATTTAGCCAGACTGGAGGCTGAGCTCTCTCAACTTAGGACTGGCAAGACCAGGCAGGAGGAGAAGGCAACTACACATACCACAATACCAGTCTCACATAACTCAACCACACCACTGAATCAAACACATAAACACACTAAGACATACTCGGAGGCTCTGAGTAAAAATTTATCTAAACAGCAGAGGCCTCCAAAGCAGACACCCAAGCAACTGCAAACTCAATACACCACACAAACAACACATAAACAACAAAATCAGTGTGCAAAGCAGTCACTGCCCTTAAGGCCAAATACAACACCAAACATACTTGTCATAGGTGACTCCATAGTCAGACACACTGACGTCCCGCTCACCAGACTGAGTAAGGAGAAGGTCACAGTAAGCTGCCTGTCGGGCGCTAGAATCCGCCACATAACGCAAGCACTCAGGTCTCTCAACAGCAGGTACAAGTACAACTCAGTCATTGTCCACGCTGGTGTCAACGACCTGAGACGTACCTCCTTGGACTACATGAAAAGAGACATTGAGGAGCTCTCTGATTATGTAGCCCAGGCAGGTATGACCCTGACCTTGAGCAGTATCCTACCTTCACCTAGAATGATGCCACAATACAGTGATAAGATGATCAGCTTTAATAATTGGCTTAAGTTCTGGTGTCATTCAAAGGGGATCCAATGTCTGTCTGCCTGGGATGACATGCTGGAGAAGCCATGCTGCTTCGCAAGGGACGGCTTGCACCTGTCACCCCTAGGCTTCCGGATATTGGCAAAGGCTCTTGCCACCCCCATAGTGCCTTTTTTAGGCAAGGCTCAAATTCTAAACCTACCACCCTAGAACACAAAAAAGGAAAAAAACTAAGGGTAATGCTTCCCAATGCCAGAAGTCTCAATCTCAAGATGCACGCACTCGAGGCCCTTCTCAGTATGGAGAACATTGATGTCTGTGCTGTGACAGAAACCTGGTTCAAGGCTCCTGAGAGCACCCCAGCACTAGCAGGTTTCACCTCATATCATGCGTTCTGGCCCCAAAATCCGGACAACACCAAGAAAGGAGGGGGGGTGTCCATATTCATAAAGGACACCCACACCTCAAGGTTGGTGGCAACGCACGATGCATCAGAGACCATCCAGGTGCAATTAACCATAGGCAAGACTGCTCTGCAATTTGTAGCATGTTACAGGCCACCCTCTCAAACTCAGGAACCTCACATGGCCTTCCTGAAAACATTGGAGGGATAAATGTATCTCCAAACACCATCATACTAGGTGACTTCAACTACCCTAATATAGACTGGGAACACTACTCAAGCCCAAACACTCTAGCCCAAAGGTTCCTGGAGTTCATAAACTCAAATGCCATGGAACAACTAGTCACCATCCCCACAAGAGGAGAAAACATACTTGATCTCATCATCACGAACATGGGATCACAATGTTCAACACAGGAAGTATACCCCTCACTGGTGAGATCAGATCATAAACTAATCTTGCTGGAGGTCCTCATCCCGCCCCACCTGAAATAAAAAGACCACAGTGAAAAACTTCTCAAAAGCCGACTTCACACTTCTAAAAACTAGTGTGGTCTCCTTTAAGGCCCCTGAGCCAGTGGTAAACATTACTCAAACCGCTGAATCACTTACAAATGCCTTCTACCAGCACCTACAGGACTGCATGGATCAGGCAATCCCAAACAAAACTAAGACTCTTTGTACCAAAGGCAAGCGTCCAGTCTGGTGGACCCCAGCCATAAACAAGCTCTACAACAAAAGGAGGAAGCTACTACAAGATAGAGCAAAATCCTTGAAAGGTAAGACACCTTTGATCATTATAAGTAAAAAACTAAGAGCTCTCATAAAAATCATCCAAGGCAAATTTTGAGAGAAAAATCGCCAAGGACTCAAAAGACAATCATAAGGCCTTCTTTAGCTATGTTAGAAACCTAGGAGGAAACTCCCAGATATGCTCAGAATTAGTTCAAAATGATGTGAAGATTACTGAACCTACACACATTGCCAACATACTGGCTGACAGGTTCAGTGCAAACTTCCCCCCTCCCCCCCAAAAGGAGAGATATCTATACCAGAGGATTGTAGCCCCAAAAACATCTCCAACGCCCAGATGAGAACTGCTCTCTCCAAGGCAAAAACACAGCATCCATGGGACCAGATGGTGTCCCCGGCTGTGTGCTCCACGAACTCAATGAGGAATTAAACCCGCAGTTAGGACAGCTGTTTAATCTTAGCCTCACCTCAGGATACGTACCCAAGGAGTGGCGCACGGCGACTGTGGTCCCACTTCACAAGGGCGGTGCCTCCACCGACCCTGGAAATTACCGTCCCATTAGCTTGACAAGCCTTATCTGCAAAGCCTTGGAGAGGATCATAATGGAACTCATAAATAAAGACATAGGGAACTTGCAGACTTTGGATCCAACCCAGTTTGGCTTTGTCAAAGGCAGATCATGCCTTTTAAACTTGGTTGACTTTTTCGAGACAGTCACCAAGGCCATTGATGAGGGAAAGGCAGTCCATACAGCCTACCTCGACCTGGCAAAGGCCTTCGACACAATACCCCACTCAGGTATCATCGAAAAACTCATCAGCTTGAATGTAAACCCATACATCACAAGATGGGTTGCAAACTGGCTAAGTGACAGAACCCACAGGGTCAGAGTTGCTGGAGCCATGTCAGATTCAAAGCCTGTCACAAGTGGTGTCCCACAGGGCTCAGTCCTGGGTCCACTCTTGTTCGGCATCTACTTTTCTGAAGTACAAGCAAACACAGGAGGGTTATGGCTGACAAAGTTTGCAGATGACTGCAAACTGGGCGCCATAGTCGAAAACACATCTGACACAGATATCCTTCAGAAGGGCCTCACAGAAATGAATAACTGGTGCCAGAGCCATGGCCTAAAGTTAAACGCCAAGAAATGCATAGTCATACCCTTCAGGAAAAACAAGGTTACCCCTAGCTACCATATAGGTGGCAATCCACTGAGCACAGAAGAAGTCATCAGGGATCTGGGGACCCAGGTTGACAGTAGCCTTTTGTTTGACACTCATGTTGCTAAAGTAGTTAGGAAAACCTTCTACATTGCCCACCTGATCATGAAGGGATTCACATCTAGATCAAGGGAGGTCATCGTCCCCTGTACTCATCACTCATTAGACCTATGATTGAGTACAATGCCCCATTCGGAATGTATCTGACCCGACACCTGCAGCAGCTGGAAAGGCCCCAAAAGTTCCTCACCAAAAGGATAAAGGGTCTCAAAATATGTCTTATGCTGCCCGACTGAAAGAACTCCAGCTCTATTCAGTCTCATACCGCTTGCTCAGAGGTGACCTGTGCCTGACATATAAGGCCATGTCAAACCCAGATTTGATGAATATGCTTCACCTCAAAAATCTAGATCCCTCAGAACCACAAGGGCGGAGACTTAAACCTTGACACGGTTATTAATAGAACGTGCTGGAGGGACAGATTCATCACCCAGAGACTCCCTATGCTGTGGAACAAAATCCTGGTACATGTGAGGCAGAGCACCTCGCTGGCCTTGTTCAAGAGGAATCTTGACCAATGGATGGGAGATCGCAGATATACCCCAGGGATTACTTCAGTGTCACTGCTTGACAGAGGCACAGCAAAATAATAGGCATAGTTTTATTCAAACTAAAGGGGTGGCGAAAGCCACATAACTATGGGCTAGGCTTATAAATGCCCTTGGGCAGATAGCCTAGTATGAACCTATGAACCTATGCCCGTAACATACACAGATAGCAATCTGCGCCACTGACAGATTTAGCTATGACTGCAAATTCATACTCTAACCAAAATGAATACTCATAACATCTGGAGCATTTCTCCCCGGGCCTCCGCTGAAAACAGGCTCTGTGGAACCTAGTCGGACTTTCCCGGTCAACAAATGATAAATAAATAAAAATAAAAAAAATATTTGCTTTACACAGAATTGCAGTCCTCTGCATTTTTACCCATAAGGCATGTCACTGATGTGTCATCCTATTTGCAGTTACTACTGCTGTTGTGTGCACATATTCATTGCTGGTGTGATGTTTTTGAAACAGCTTGGTATATTCTTTACTTCATGCTATACACTGCCTACTCTCACTGTTCCATGCAGTGTGCACACTGTTCTTACTTTCTCTCAAAATTGTTTTCTTTTGCAGGTTGCCATAACATGCTTTTCTAATCATCAATATACAGAAATTAACACTTTTCTCCAGGAAGCTATGTAAGCCAGACTACCTCTAACAGTATGGTTTACAAAACAGTCATTTTTTCTGTAATTGTGACTGTTATATGAATTTAGTTCTTACAGCAGGGATCAAGCATGAGAGGCCCTTTATCCAGGGAAGATCAACAGAGCAAATGAGATGTTAAAAGTGTAAACACCGACTAATATCTGTAACAGGGCTGGGTAAATTTGGCTTCATTAAAAAAAAGGGTGCAAAGGGCAAACTTTGGGTTTTAAATAGCTGAGCTGAAACAAAGTACAGGCAAGCCAGCAAATGTACAAACAGTGCATGGCAACAGCACTATATAAACACAAAGTTATAAGAGACTCTTTAAAGTTTGATAAGACACCTTTTAGCTATCTTACCATCTACAAATGCATAACCTGTGACGCCTGATGAATAACAATGTCTCTGGCTTTCAGTACAGGAAGAGGCAAGTTGAGCTAACAGGTACCATGTTGAGGAGATGAATTCATTATGCAGACATCAAGACTCCCCAGTAACTTCAATTGACTGTTGAGCAGCATAAGATGAAGGAGGTGTGATGCATATGTGTGGGAACCCTAAGTCACAGACAACAGCTTAGCATATTCACAGGAATCTTAACAATAGCATCAGATGAGGTATGAGCAGAGTCATTTAGGAAACAGGTTTTTAAACCAAAAGAAGAAATGAATGTCAGTAATTACCTGGTTCTTCTGTCACCAAACAGTTACATTTAAGCATACACAGCTCACTAGAAAGTAGCTACAATCAAATGGACAGCCATATTTCTGCAATTACTATTCCACTATACCATCTGACTTTACATTACAAGTTTCCTTACAGGAATTCCAGACTATTCATGAAAATCACATAAAGTAATGCATGTCAACAAACGGATGTCAGGCATTATGGTTGACACCGACTATTGTTCAGACCACACTGTGGCAGGTTCACACAACTATGAAATATACTAAAGTGCAGTCATTAGACCACATAGCAGTATCACTGTGGCTTCCAGTGACAGCTTATAGCACAATGTCAAATGTCAGGTATGCACACTTTATGAGAAATTCTTCTTCCCGACAATGACTGCATAGACATGCAAGCCTTATCCGGAATATGTTAGATGAAGTGAAGCCACTGCTGTGTATTTGTGCATACTTGCCACCTGTAAAGCATTACTAAAATTGTATGAAGCACCACTGGAAACCCCTTTCTTCTGCACTATCACTGTAGGTCCATCAAATCATGTCTAACAACCTGGCATCATTGTCTCTAATCACTGATGACAACTGGGCAAGAACAGTTAGGGAGAAAAGATATGACCCTTGGTCATGTGTATAGTTCTCACTGACTGCACATTTAGAACATCTTCTACTCTCAGTTTATATTTTCAAGAAATTTCTTCCTTTTAAGACATCGCCATGCTCCCTTTTTTGGTGTAAACAAAATAGCTGTTAAATCTGAATTTTACTGCTTACTCCTGTTAACGTTTATCCACTACCAAAAACAAAGATTATGGTAAGGTTTTAATGCACTCCATAAAGCATCCATGTGCCTTCTATTGGCTGTGTGACTTCCATAAAACTCAGCAGCCTTACATGAATAAGCTAATGGCCGTCTGGACTGTAGTTCCCTATTCTGGGTTATCTTTGGCAGCTGTGTTGAGCTACAGCTGGATGCATAACCAATGAACCTGCAAAAAATTACCTGTCAGTTGCTACTCAGTGTAGGTTCACTGACAGGATGCAGTTTTGAAATGGATGACATGATGCTATGGAGGAGGATGGACATCCACTGTTTCCAGAGGACAAGATGGAAGGGCAGTGCAGCCAAGGCACTTGGCTTGGGTTCCACAGTTCATAGGTTGGAACTAGGCTATCGACCCTAGGGCCTATACAAGACTAGCCATAACAATTTTCTACTTCTGTGTGTGAGAATAGGCTAGAAATGTTCTGTGAATTGTGGTAAGAGAAAGGGTTCAGAAGGCAGTGAGGGATACTGTTTGACTAAGTGACAGACTCATGTCAATCACACTCCAGTATAATGATAGTGCAGTACTCATAATCTCATTCTATGTCCCACTGCTGAGTTGTGACAGTGAGCCAAAGAGTGCAGAGAGACATTAGTTTGCAGTACCTACTACATAAAGCTGGACTTCATGAATCGGTTTAGATAATGGGTGACTTCAATGCACATATCGTGACAGACAGAAAAATAAATCATGACTGCCTGGCTCCACATGGGTGGGGCAACAGGAATAATGGAGAGGCCATTCTAGACATCTGTCTTGCAAATGGCTTGATAGTAGCCACAACATGCTTCATTAAGAAAGATAGTCACAAGTTCACGTACATGAGTGGCCTATACCAAATCATGTAAAGTTCCCCTAGTGAGGAAAGGGTACTGAGATATGAACATAAATTGTATAGTCTTCCTCCGTGAAACAGGTGGCCCGCAGCATAAGCCACTGGTTTCCACAGTCATCTGCAAGCAGTGGACAAAGAGGGTGCTAAGGTCAACAGAGACCATGGTGAAGATCAGAAAGTTGACTGGAGATAAATTATGACAGTTCAAGTATTCAGTCATGCCTCTACCTCCCTATGGAATGGTTGAAATAGGTCTACAGAAAGAATGGCAGCACATTAAACCAGCATGTGTCAGGACTACTGAACAGAGTTGTGGCTTATCCATGTATGTCTATAAGGTACATAAGGAAAGCATGTGGTGTAATGCAGCAGTCAAGGATGTCCACAAAAGAAATACAGAGTACAGAAAGAGTGGGACATTGGATTAACCACGCAGGCTAGGAAGGAATGGAGGTTGACTAACAAGGAAGGTAAAGGAGCAGTTGCATTAGCACAGAAAAGGGCATTGGAGGCACTCAACCAGCTACTGCAAAGAGACTCTGTAGTTGTCACAAAGACACTAAAGCAAATTGCAAGGCCACTACACCCAGATAAAGAAAACTGACAGACACACTTCATAAGGGATGGCAAAACAACATGCTCATCATTCCGCAGGACATCAAAGGCAGACTGCGGGAGTACTTACAGCAGTTTAACAATCACAGTAACCCCACAGATGCTGTATTTTGCCAGAAACAGGCTATGATAGAGTCAAACAGGATACCACCCTGGAAGAAGTCAGACTTTCACTAAGGGAAATAAAGTCAAGGAAAGCAGCAGGATCTGTACAGGTCACAGTGGACATCTTACAGATGCTGGCTGAGGTAGGGGAGAATTGGCACCTGAAGCTACTTGTAGCAGCGTGGAGGGAAAGGCATACCCCCAGGTGAGTGTCAAAGAATCTTACTTGTGCCAGTTAACAAGAACAAATGGGACATCCACAACTGTGATCCATACAGAGGCATCATACTGCTGTCACCTTACATGAAAGTTGTGGAGAGGGTGATTCATAAATGGATACGCAGGGTAGTACAATGTAATAAGGGCAATGAGCAGTTCATATTCAGATCAGGATGCAGCCCAGCTGACCAATGTTTGCAGTGAGACAGTTGCTAAGAAGCTAGAGATGAGGAAAGAGTCCTAATCCTCATTCCTATGTTTTGGTAATGCAGATAAAATGCCAAGAACTCTGCCTTGGGCAGAACTGTGGTGGTTCAAAGTCCTAGAATCATTCTTCGAATTAGTGCTGCCTAAGTAGAAGGACCAATGACTCAAGTGCAAACAGTTTCCGTCTCACATCTAGGGAAATTGATGCACCCATAAGTGGATCTGTTTTTCTATGTAATTCCGAGTAAGTTATAGAACATCCCAAATTGACAGTCACTAATACCAAGTAACAATTTTTCTAGTGGGAAAGACACAATGCCCTTTATGAAGAATGAGGTGATGCAAATGGAAATGGTGCAGTTCCCTGGTTACAAACCATATTACCCACAACTTATCTTGCTTAAGTTTTGTCATTTTCCATAACTATAGGTTTGAGGTGACTGGCATCTATTTCAGGGCAAACCCTTGATGTCCTGTAGGATTCCACAATTATGATGCATCAGTTAAAAAAAATAAAAAAATAACATTTCTTACTGACTGTGCAAACGTTATTTGTATTTACCTCTCACTCCACATATCTCAGTAGCTGACATCTGAGGATTTTCTAATGAGAATTTTTTTGTCTCGTGCATACCACCATGGCAACACCAGCCATTTAATGACAGCTAACATGTTTGTGTGAGCCATTACCTAGACAGCAATATTGGGCATAGGTAGAGGACGTGCAAAACAATTGTCTCAATCCTGAAATGTGCTGTACTCCCCTGTAGTAAATCTTATCACATAAAAGCAATTTTTTTCTTTCTTTTTTTTTTTTAATAACTGTTCACTCCTATCTTCCTGAAGTCAAGGACCAGTGAGTCTAAACCTGAGTAAATTGCACATAAAAAGTGTGTGTGTGTGTGTGTGTGTGTGTGTGTGTGTGTGTGTGTGTGTGTGTGTGTGTGTGTGTGTGTGTCTGTAAATGAATACACAAGTGCCTATGATGTATTACTTCTATTGCTTCATATGAACGTTTTTTTAAAGGAACAATACTTGCTAATAAGTAAAACATGCGTACATTATGTTGGCTTTTCACTCAGTGTATCATTTTGTGGCTGTATATATGATTAATAAAAAATATGAAAAATATGGAAAACAATCTGTTGTAATCCACAATGAGTATTATTTTTTGATTTTACACTGCTGTTGAAATGTTTTTTTCATGACTTGCATCTCTCTTAGACTAACTG
Organism: Protopterus annectens; assembly: GCF_019279795.1. NCBI lineage: Eukaryota > Metazoa > Chordata > Ceratodontiformes > Protopteridae > Protopterus > Protopterus annectens. The sequence goes on from NC_056745.1 coordinate 115,203,284, forward strand.
TACAAAATTATTATAGAACTGCATACAGATGTCTTATTTGATAGCCTGACACTGATTATTACTTGAACAATAAAATTTCACTGATAATATATTACATAGTGCATATTTAGATTGTGGAGTTTTCCCCTGGGTCACATCTGCACATGGCCTGGTCAATTGCACCACGCCAACACACGCATATATAAAGAGATACCTATGCACACTTGCATATGTATATGCACACAGACGTGTGTGTGTGTGTGTGTGTGTGTGTGTGTGTGTGTGTGTGTGTGTGTGTGTATATAGGTTCATAGGTTCATACTAGGCTATCTGCCCTAGGGCATTTATAAGCCTAGCCAGAATGTGTTTGGCTTTCGCCACCCATTTTAAATTAATTTTGCTATGCCCTTTTTTGAGGTTAGTATACTGTGCCTCTGTCTAACAGTGACACAGAAGTGATACTCGGGGTAAACCTATGATCTCCCATCCACTCATCAATATTCCTCTTGAAGAGAGTCAATGAGGGACTCTGCCTAACCTGGACTGGGATTTTATTCCAGAGTGAAGGGAGCCTCTGGGTTATGAATCTGTCCCTCCAGCATGTCCTATTTATCTCGGTGCTGAGGTTCAAGTCTCTCGAGCGTGTAGCTCGATGGGATTTGGATTTTCTGAGGTGCAGCATGTCCATTAATTCTGGGTTGGACATGGCTTTATACATCAGGCACAGATCGCCTCTGAACAGGTGGTATGCCACTGAGTAGAGCTGGAGTTTCTTTAACCGGGCAGCATATGGCATCTGTTTGAGCCCTTTGATCCTTTTGGTGAGGTACTTTTGGGGTCTTTCCAGTTGCTGCAGGTGTCTGGTAAGGTACATCCCAAAAGGGGCATTGTACTCAATTATGGGCCTGATGAGGGATGAGTAAAGAGGCACGATGACCTCCCCGATCTAGATGTGAATCCCTTCATGATTAGGTGGGCTATATAAAATGTTTTTCTAACCACTTTGGCCACGTGGTTGTCAAATGAGAGATTGCTATCAACTTGGGTCCCTAGGTCCCTAATTACTTCTTCTGTACTTAATGGATTGCCACCTATGTGGTAATTTGTGGGCACTTTGTTTTTGCCAAAGGGGATGACTATACACTTTTTGGCATTTAGCTTGAGGCCATGGCTCTGGCACCAGTTGTCTGTTTCGATGAGGCCATTTTGGAGGATGCTTGTGTCAGCTGGAGAGTTGATTATGGCGCCCAGTTTGCAGTCATCTGCGAACTTGGTCAGCCACAGTCCTTCCGTGTTGGCCTGTACCTCCGAGAAATATATACCGAACAAGAGAGGTCCAAGGACTGAGCCTTGTGGGACGCCACTTGTAACTGGTTTGGAGTCTGACATGGCTCCAGCAATTCTAACCATGTGGGTTCTGTCCTTGAGCCAGTTTGCAACCCATCTAGTGACATAGGGGTTTATATTTAAGCTGGTGAGCTTATCTATAATGCCTGAGTGGGGTATTGTATCAAAGGCTTTTGCAAGGTCTAGGTAGGCTGTGTGGACCACCTTCCCCTCGTCAATGGCCTTGGTGACTGTTTCAAAGAAATCAACCAGGTTTAAGAGGCAGGATCTGCCCTTAAAGCCGAACTGGGTAGGATTCAGTGTCTGTAGGTCCCCAATATCTTTATTTATGAGGTCCATGATGATCCTTTCCATAGCTTTGCAGACCAAGCTAGTCAGGCTTATGGTGCGATAGTTTCCAGGATCCATTGAGGCACCACCTTTGTGGAGAGGGACCACAGTTGCTGTATGCCACTCTTCGGGTACATATCCTGTAGTAAGGCTGAGATTGAACAGTAGTTTTATGTTTGGGTTTAGCTCTTCTTGGAGTTCATGTAGGATGCAGCCTGGGACACCGTCTGGTCCCATTGATGCTGTGTTTTTTGCTTTGGAGAAAGCGGCTCTTACCTGAGCATCTGAGATGTCAGGGGGGCAGCACTCTGCTGGGATAGATATTTGCCCTTTTGGTGCAGGGGCGGGAGTTTGTGCTGAGCCTGTCAGCTAGGATGTTGGCAATGTCTGTGGGTTCGGTGTATTTTTTGTCATTTTGGACTAATTCTGAGCATATCTGGGAATTACCACCCAGGTTCCTAACATAACTAAAGAAAGCCTTGTGATTATCCTTAGTGTCCTGTGCAATTTTTCTCTCAAAGCTGGCCTTAGATGATTTTATGAGTGCCCATAGTTTTTTGCTAATACTGATCAGAGATGCCTTCCCTTTTTGGAATTTTGCTCTATCATTTAGTAGCTTCCTCCTTCTATTGTATAGTTTGTTTATGGCTGGGGTCCACCAGACAGGACATCTGCCTTTGGAGGATTGGGTCTTGGTTTTATTTGGGATTGCATGATCCATGCATTCCTGAAGGTGTTCATAGAATGCATTTATAAAGGATTCTGTGGTCTGGGCCATATTTTCCACATGCCTGGGGGCTTTGAAGGATTCTGCCTCGGCTTTGAGGAATGTGAAATTTGCTTTAGAGAAGTTTTTCACTGTGGTTTTCTGGGCAGGGGGTGGTGTCAGGATGTGAATATCCAGTGAGATTAGTTTATGGTCTGATCTTACCAGTGAGGGATACACTTCTGGTTTGGAGCACAGAGTCCCCATGTTGGTGATGATCAGGTCCAGTATGTTTTCCCCTCTTGTGGGAGTGGTAACAAATTGTTCCATAGCATTTGAGTTTATAAATTCTAGGAACCTTTGGGCTAGGGTGTTGGAGCTAGAGTAATGCTCCCAGTCTATGTTTGGGTAGTTGAAGTCACCCAATATAATGGTATTTGGAGAGACCTTCATATTTTCCAGTGTTCTCAGGAAGGCCGAGTGGGGTTCCTGGGTTCGGGAGGGTGGTCTGTAGCAGGCTATAAACTGGAAGGCAGTTTTACCCACTGTTAGTTGCACATGGATAGTCTCTGATGCTTCATGCTGTGCCACCAACCTGGAGGTGTGGGTATCTTTGATGAATATTGATACTCCCGCTCCTTTTGTGGGTCGGTCCAAGTTTTGGGGCCGAAAATCATGTTATGAGGTATAACCTGGTAGTGCTGGGGTGCTCTCGGGAGCCTTGAACCAGGTTTCTGTTACTGCACAGATATCGATGTTCTCCATGCTAAGGAGAGTTTCGAGTGCATGCATCTTGAGGTTTAGACTTCTGGCGTTGAGTAGCATTACTCTTAGTTTCTTATCCTTTGTGATACCTATGGAGGTGGGTTTGTCTTTTGAGCCTTGCCTAAAAAAGACACTATGGGGGTAGCAAGAGCCTTTGCCAATATCCAAAAGCCCAGGGGTGACAGGTGCAAGCCGTCTCAGTGCTGTTTTGCACAGGACCTTCACACTTAGTAGGATTATACCCACACATTAACTCATATGTACCACAGGGAAGAGCCATGGTTTCATTTATTTTATTTTATTTATTTTACATTTGTTAACTGGGAAAGACCGACTGGATACGTATCCATTTTCAGCGGAGGACCGGGGATAAAAGCTCCAAGCAGATAAACATTTAAATGCAGTATACAGTAATATTTATCAATTAACAAAATCAAAAGGAAAAATACACATAGGTTGCATATTTAAGAGAATGGTCTGAGTAAGGTAATATTTACAGAGATATTAAGCAGTTTAACAACAAAAAAGACAAATACAAATAGGTTCCATAATGAAAAAGGTTAAAAGTAAGGTTATATTTGGATAAGAGAACGTCAACAATGACGTAGGAGGTGGAAGGAAACTATAAAGGGAGAAGAAAAAAAAAATTAAACATGTAAGAGAAATGAGGGTATAAGAAGAGGAAACAGGTAAAGGAAGATCATTTATAAAGAAAGAGAGGAAGAAAGAGATAAGAGAAGGGCAGGTCCTATTCAAATGCAACCTAGATAATTGAATGGGAGATTGCAAATTCGTCCCTGGAGTGGCACTCATGTCCGTCATGATAGGGGTAGCCAGTGCTGATCACAGACCTGCTCTGTTCTTACATTTATTCTGTGAGCTATCCAAAAAAGAACAAATGGGGATACTTATGATTAATATAGCTTGTAAAGGCTCTAGGGCTGCTAGACTAGCAACCACCTATGAACCTATAAGGTAATATATGTAAATGGTGTTGGAGGAAGTATTTTACATCCAGAATATTACAAAAAAAAAAAAATCTGGATATTTAGTTCAATTTTTGGTGGGGGGGGGGGGCTTACTCCTAAAATGGGTGGCTTGTTCCAGTCATTGTAGAGTGAAGTCAATAAATAATGACATACAATTGAGTTTGAGTATTTATTTCAGAAACAAATCCTGTCATTCAAGGAACTTTGTAATCTTATAAGAGCAATATTTAAAACGTCATTCTGCTTTAGAGCCTTTGTGCCCCCTTTATTTTTGTCTTTTTACAGATTTCTTGAGCTGGGAGGTCAAGAGGTACTGCTTGACTGCTGCTAGTGACAGATCAGTCTTATTCCCCTAACCCAAAAAAAACCCACATTTGTCATTCAGAAAATGCATGCCAACACAAATCCTGTTAATCAAGCAACTTTGCTATAAGAATAATATTTAACATTTGTTGCCATTTTTGGAGCCTTTTTATCCCCTTCAAACCTCTCCACTGTCCAGATGTCAACCATCCTGATAGAACTCCCTCACTGTGCAAAATTCTAACTCCATATACTAACCTCAATAGTCTCTGATCATCAAACAGCATCCAGATCCTAACCATTAAAGCAAAAAACTCAGGTGGGGATGCCCTTTATGCAAATTCCATTGGCAAGCAGTGGAACTCCCTGCCAAACAACCTTAGACTTACTTCTTCGCTCTATCATTTCAAAGCTAACCTTAAAGAATATCTCTCCACACAATGGACATGCCCATGTCGAGAACCTGACTAACTACATATCTCTTTACTTCTAGGTCCACTTCCCTAGCCCATTTCCCTAATTGCAGATCTCTAAAATTTCTCTTTCCTTTTAGTAATAAGGAAAATCTCTGATTTCAGTCTATTTTTCAGTATCTTTAACGAAATCAATGTTCTGTGTATAATTTCCTGTCTGTCCTTTAGTCTTATATAACATCTATGTAAATTTTCATTCCTGCATATGTAAGCTGTATTCTCTTGTTGTAACAATACTTTGAATCTTGCAATTTAAATATGTACTTCTATTGTGTATTGGAGCTTTTCTCCTCGGGCCTCTACTGAAAACGGATATGTATCCAGTTAGACCAGCCCGGTTAACAAATGTAAAATAAAATAAATAAATGTTTGCAGAACATCCAGATTACCGCATACTATTTATTGGTCTTTTCGTCATAAAATTTGTGGTTTTCTAGAAGATGAGTGACGATTGAACTCACTACATGCAGACATGAATTTGAGCTTCAGACTTCATATCCTTCCTAAAATCCATGCTAACACATCATGTAATTCTAACAACGTGAAGTCTATAGGTTCATCAATTAGATTAGCTAACTGCCTTGTGAGCCTAGCCAATTACCACATGTGAGAATCAAAACATGTACCTTGTGCCTGTGAGGTAAACACCTTAAACATTATGCTAGCCTTACGCACTAAACTGTAACTGTTATGGTCCACTTATTTGTAGAAACATAAATAACTAAATAGACCTTGGCTACCAACTTGAAACAGTTCAGCCAAATCCCTCAAGTTATTCCACTCCTCTGGAAACAAATAACTTCTTCTCTGTACAGCTTAATGTTATCCAGAAGCTTCCCTTCCAGCAATTGTACAATAAACTTTGAAAATAAATACCATTAGCTAATTTTTACATTTCAAACCAATCCTTCAGTTATAACAATTTGCATTACTTAGGCAACTCTTTATGCAACTCAATCCTTCCACTATACTTGTGGTTTCCAGGCTTACTCAAGTCTTAACAGTAAGAAAATAAAGTTGAAGTCCCTAACAACAACAGAAAGGCAACCTGCTACTTTAACTACTGACCAGTTCAATAACACTTAAACTTTAATTACTTTTATAACCTCGCAGTCATCTAACTCAAAGCTCCAAAAGTACAAGGCAAGTATGCATCACAGTTAGAAAAATTAGAAACTGAAATAAACACATCTTTAAATTGCAGAAGGAAATCCAGAGACTCTAGGGGAAACTGCAAGAACATGGAAACTCTACACAGCAGACATCCCAGATGAAAATCAAGCACCAACATTTACAATCAACATCATCACCAATGGGACTGTCACTTCTTGAAGGTGTTGTACAAGATTCCTTATAGCATGTTACTTTAAAATACAAATTTTCTCTGCCCACAAAAGCAAACTGACAAGGAGTCATCCATCTGACAACCGGAGGGCCAAGTTAAGTCACAACATTTAGAAGATAAGACAACCAACTATGAAACCTTTCAGTTCAGACCACACCTTTGGTATGAATGAGAGGTAACAATATCCTTTAACTTCTATTAGCCAACCAAATCTTGCTCTGCACTAAATGCAAATTTTAACACCATCATTTGAAAAACTAGGAATATAAGCACTCTCAATTGTTAAGGCAAGTAAAAAACTATCAGTATCATCCTCAATCTATAAAACTAAATAATTATCTAAAAAATACAAATATTCAATACAATTGTTAAATTCAACCATACTAGAAACTGTACAAGGACTAGCCCAATACATGTTTTTTTCCTCAATATACTCTGCTGAACATAACATTATAGCAGGTCTGAAGCAGTCAATATCTAATCTGTAAAAGTGCCAAAAAAATGCAAGAATAAATTCAGTTCCTAAATTAGGCACAGCCAACTGCACATCAGTTAAATTAGAACATTATCACTTTGTTCATCACTCAAACTGTCCAAAACAATCCATTCCTTAGAAGGAAGACTGTTAACTACATCATAACAATTATAAAGTCACTAATTTTACCTCTCGTGACTTTTTTCCATTTGAAAACATTATCTTGTCCAGCAAAATTAAATTGCTGCATGTAGTCTCATTGTGAACAAAACTATCTTCCAAGTTGTTCATTTCCATCTCAACCTGACTTATTTTAACTTCTAGAGCCATAATTCAGACTAGGTTTCTATCCATTTTGCAGGTAACCAAAAGTTAGCAACAAATTCTGTTAGCCTCAGAAGCAAAGGAAACGATAGTGTATTCTACACATGATGGATTATTCTGCTACAGATTGTCCTGCCTTTTGGTTTCCATGACGAATCTATGACATTGCAGTAGCTGATGGACAAGACTCTAATATCCCATACCAGATATGCTGCAGAATTACATGCATGATGTCATAACATTCGTTGAGTTCGAAACTTGTCAGAGGTGCTTATTTAGAGTTGGTTTGGCTTAGTGGTGCATTGCTCTGACTCTAATTCAGTGGTGATGAGTTCATTAGTTGTAGCAGTCTCAAATAAGATGCCAAATCAACACCTGAAACACCAACAGGTTGAGAACTATATCGCCTATAGTAAGAGAACATACGAAGTGGGCACAAGAGGCAAATCGCTGAGCATATAACATAAGTACTTATCTTAGAGGATTAAAACCAGGACAAAATGTACATGCTTGTGCCCCCCCACCCCGAAAATAAGGTTCTCATTGAGCAAGAAGTAAATTCTGGAATTGTAGAGAAAATAAATTAAATTCTGGAATTGTAGAGAAAATAAATTAAGTGAATTACGTGAGACAGCTAAGAAAAAGGAAATCAGGTTAGTTAAACCACATAGCTGTTCTAAATGTTGGAAAGAAACTTCATGTTTGCAGAGTGTAAGCATGTACAGAAGTCAAAACAGGGAGACATTATCAGTGTCTCAGAACAAAGAAGTGAATAGGGACATATTTTCAGAATTGCCTAGAGACAAGTTTAATCAAGCATAATACAAAAACTATGCCTGATGAAAAAGTAAATTATACACACACACACACACACACACACACATATATATATATATATATATATATATATATATATATATATATATATATACACATACATACACATTGGAAACCATAATCCCAACAACAAGCAGGTAGGGAAGAAGTACAGAAAATGATTAATTCTGAGATCACAAAAGAAACCCATACTGAGTGAATCCAACACTACTGGTTCTGTAATCTGATGGCTGCATAAGATTGTGCAGTGAATTTAAAAATCTAACAATGTATCAAACTTTAACTGGCTTAATATGCTCAAAATGGATGAACTATTTAAAACGTTTGGTCAGACTAGGTTTCTATCCACTTTGTAGCTAACCAAAGTTTAGCAGCAAATTCTATTAAGCCTGAGAAGCAAAGGAAAAGATAATAAATTCCACACATGATGGATTTCTGTGCTATAGTGTTCTGCCTTTCAGTCTCCTTGAAGAATCTATGACATTGCAGTAGCTGATGGACAAGACTCTAATATCCCATACCAGATATGCTACAGCCTACATGCATGATGTCATAACATTCTCTGAAGACTGAGAAAAACATCTCCCAAACATCCAAAACATTTTGAATTTCTTACACCATGTTAATTTTACAGCAATAGCAACTTACCAATACTGATGGTCTATGAGTTCAGCAAATGGTTCCTGACACATAATGACATCTCCAAAGTGTATTAACTCAGATGGTCGAAGGGGAGGAACATCCCATAAGTTACCTTAGCAGAAAGCCCAGCAATGCTTAGAAAAGATATTGAGTGATTGAAAAAGAGTGCCTTGCAATTAAATGGGCTGTTACCTCCCTGAAATATTACTTGTTTTAAAGAGAGCTTGTCATGGTAATGGACAACACTCCTTTACAATGGGTTTTATAGACAGAAAGATAGCAATATAAAACTCTATCAATGGGCTAAAACACTTCAGTTCTTTAATTTTAAGGTCCGCAATCAACCTGGCCACAGTCACTTAAGTATAAATGGTCTATCTCAGGCAGATACAAGCATGCAAAATCTGAAGGTAATTCTACTCAATGCTAGAAGTCTAAACTTCAAAATGCACTCTCTCGAGGCACTCCTAAAAATGGAGAACATCGATATCTGTGCAGTAACTGAGACCTGGTTCAAGACTCCAGAGAGCACCCCTGCAATACCAGGCTGCAATTCTTACCACACTTTTCGGCCACAAAACCAAGACCGAAACACTAAAGGTGGAGGAGTGCCCATATTCACCAAGGATATTCACACCTCCAGGCTAGTTGCCCAACACAATGCATCTGAAATTCTCCGGTGCAACTAACACTAGGTAAGACTGCAATCCAAATTGTAGCTTGCAACAGATCCCCCACCATGCCCCAAGATTCTCACTACACCTTTCTAAACATACTGGAAAATATTAAGACACAACCAAACACCCTAATACTGGGTGATTTCAACTACTCTGCCATTAATTGGGAAAACTACTCTGGTACCAACTCCTTTTCCCAACAGTTCTTGGAATTCATAAATTCCAACGCCCTGGATCAACTAATCCATTGTCCCACCAGGGGCTCCAATATCCTAGACCTGGTCATTACCAACATGGGAGATAGATGCTCCACACCAGTGGTTACCCCCTCATTGGTCAGGTCTGACCATATGCAAATCACCCTTGACATCCACATCCCACCCCCCAGTAAGGAAACCTCCTTAAAAAACTTCTCCAAAGCCAACTTCATGCTACTGAAGTCAGAAGTGACAAACTTCACAACACCCACGCAGACGGGATCTGGAAGTTCGACTGCAGAATCCTACACTAAGGCACTGTACGAGCACTAATCCACTTGTGCATGAATCATGCCATCCCAAATAGAACCAAGATGCTCTTCTTCAAAAAAAGGAAGCCAATCTAGTGGTCCCCCTGCTATAAACAAACTATACAACAAAAGGAAGAAACTGTTGCAGAAAAGAGGAAAATCCCAGGATGCAAAAAACTCCCTCACTAGCCTCAGCAAGAAGCTGAGATCCCTCATAAAATCCTCAAAAGCCAGTTACGAAAATAAAATTGCCAAAGATTCCAAAGACAACCACAAGGCATTCAATAGTTATGTCAAGAATCTAAATGGCAATGCTCAGATCTTCTCTGAGCTACAACAGAATGGCATTAAATATACTGATCCCAAGGATATTGCCAATATCCTGGCAGATCAATTTAGTGCCAAGTTCACCCCCTAAAGGGCCCATCTCAATACCAAAAGATCGGCAAATTCCGATAATCACGGCCACATAAGTAGAAACCGCACTCTCCAAAGCTAAGAATACAGCATCCATGGGACCAGATGACATCCCAGGCTGTGTACTACATGAACTACAAAATGAACTGGCACCTCACCTAAGTGTCATGTTTAATCATAGCCTCACCTCAGGCTTCGTGCCCACTGAATGGCGCACAGCTACAGTTATCCCGCTCCACAAGGGAGGATCCATCTTGGATCCCGGGAACTACAATCCCATCAGTCTGACAAGCCTGATCTGCAAGGGCATGGAACGCATTATCATGGAACTTATAAACAAAGACATTGGCAACCTTCAAACACTGGACACCACCCAGTTTGGGTTTGTGAAGGGCCGATCTCGTCTCCTGAATCTGACTGACTTCTTCAAATCAGTCTCCAGAGCTGTGGACGAGGGTAAGGCGGTCCACACAGCCTATCTGGACCTCGCCAAAGCCTTCAACACCATCACTCACTCTGGAATCATAGATAAACTTACTAAGCTGGGCATAAATCTCTACTTCACTCAATGGGTTGCCAACTGGCTCACTGACAGAACCCAGACTGTAAAAGTAGCGGACTCCAAATCCAGCTCCAGACAAGTGACAAGTGGAGTACCTCAGGTTTCAGTCCTGGGACCACTCTTGTTTGGCATCTACTTCTCTGAAGTACAGGCCAACACTAAGAGACTCTGGCTAACAAAGTTCACAGATGACTGCAAACTGGGAGCCATTATTGAATCCCCAAATGATGTGGATATTCTACAAAAGGGCCTTACAGAAACAGATGCCTGGTGCCAGAGCCATAGGCACAAGCTTAATGCCAAGAAATGTATAGTTATTCCTTTTGGAAAAAAAACATGTACCCATTAATTACCACATAGGTGGCAGGACACTAAACATCGAAAGTGTGATGAGAAACTTAGGGACACAGGTGACAGCGGTCTCACTTTCGATAACCACATCGCCACAGCAGTCAGGAAATCCTTCCATGTGGCACACTTCATCACTAAGGGCTTTTCATCCAGAAAAAAGGAGGTCATTGTCCCACTGTACTCATCCCTCATTAGACCCATTATAGAGTATAATGCCCCATTTGGAATGTACCTCACAAGACATCTGCAACAGCTGGAAAGGCCACAGAAATACCTCACTAAAAGAATCACAGGCCTAAAGCAGATGCCATATGTTGACCATCTAAAAAAACTCCAGCTATACTCTGTGGCATATCGTCTACTCAGAGGCGATCTCTGCTTAACATGCAAGGCCATGTCAAACCCTGAGCTGTTGTATGTGCTCCACTTTGTTTTGGCAGTTCCAAAGTTGTCCTCTTGAAAGATGCCTTCCTTGGTGGTCATCATATATGCTTGTTGGATTTCTGAGCTAAAGGTTCTTAGTTGCAGAGAACCTTGGAAGGCCTTCCAAAAGGACTGGTTGTACTCTTGTCTTAACTTGCATTTCCTCTTAAAAGTAATCTTTGATCTGTCATTCAACTCCCTATGTTTTCAATGGCAGTATCCTGGGGAGAATAAGCCCTTCACATTATTGATGAGTACTGCCAGCTCAGGTTCTAACAGAAGGGGATTTCTTGATTTCAGAAAGACAAACTGCTTGTTTGTTTCCTTTGGTAAACAGAGGCTTACAGTACTTATCCACCTGGACAAGGTCTTCTTTACTAACTGCTTTGTCTTTTGCCACAAGACTGTGTTGTCACAAGCCACTGGACTAGTGATGTGGCTGCTTTTATTGTTTGTTTCAAGAATGCATCCATTGAGGACATTTGTACCATGACCACTTGATTTTCATTTCCACCTTAACTAACCACAATTTTGGAATGCAGACCTCCTTTTTTCAAATTTATGTGTCAGGGTTGTGCCTGCTGAGTCTCTACCATTTAGCCTTCCTCCTGGGGGTTCTATATGTATTGTTTTGGATTATTTCCAGAAAGTAGCCCCCTGTGCTGCTAAATGCATCAACTAATTTGAAAGGCGGCCAGCTACATTATGAACTTACTACTGTCTCACTCCACTGTGTTTGAATGTTTACTTCATCCAGTAACTGCAGATGGATTTTTTTGTAAGTTGGGCAAGTTTATCAGTTTATGTACTTATTTATTTAATTCAGGTTGGGCTGACTCCGCAAATGGGAGTTGAATTGGGAACTTGGGGGAAGTGTGCACTGACAGCCTGACAGTTGATTTCTCTGTATGTATCAAAGCGAGATCCTTGAATGCAAACACTAGAATATTTTCAGAAATGTACTGAACTGTGATATCAGCAGAGGGAATCCCTATAACTGCTCACACAAAGGGATGTCTTGGACATCAATTGATATGAAGATATACACTTTTTATTTCTGCATTTCATTACTCAGTGCATCCTAAAGCTAAAACGATGAACATACTAGACCAGCAGATATAATAGAGATCAATATATGATACCATGAACAAAGAGTTTCACCTTGTCTAGTCACATCTAGATAATTTAACTTCAAACACCTTTAGGACTTCTTGCATATGAATGTAACCATAGAGTGTCTCTCTATAACTGATGACCCTTGTCAGAGGCCAGTCACTTACCTACTTTCAAAAATTTCTGTTCTCTAATCTAGACAAGCATTGTGCTATAAAAAAAAACAAGAGTCTTGTGATAAAAGGCATATAGTGCGTCCTGTTAATGCATATTTTTCTAGTATCATAACATAGTTAGAAAGGGGTTTGAATCCTGCAATTGCTGAGTGTGTGTGTGTGTATGTTTCTGAGTGATTTCCTTTGAGAGGAGTGCCCTTTTGGGTTGGGAGGGTGGCCTAATGGTTAAGGTGTTTGCCTTACAAACACAAGATACAGGGTTTGAATCTCACAGGGGATAACTGGCTAGGCTTAAAATGGCTCGCAAGAGCAGTTAGTCTAGTACTAACCTATGAACCTATTTAATGCATTGTTTTTTTTACCTCAATTCAAGGTTCTGATCTTGGAAAGAGACAGACACCGGTTAGTCTATTGTACCATCAGGGTCAAACTCACTCTATTTTCTTATAAATCCTTTTGCAGAGAGTATAAAGCCTTAGTTAGAACTGTTAAAAGCAGTCATTTAGGAGACTTTCCATAATGATCCCTTTTCAATAGCAAAACATTCTGGTAAGAACTAAGCACATGGCTAAATGAGGAATCTGGTAAGAATGTATGACCCAGATATGGTATAAATTCATCAGTAATAACTTTGCCACTTACTTTGGTACCCCAATAAGCTACCCTACTTATGCAGGCTCCAAATGGACCTTGCAACAACTTGCAAAATTATTCTCTATCTTCCTTTGCAATGTCCAGTCTTGAAACCATTACTGACTATAAAAGGACATGTAACTCATTGGAGAAAGTGGACTTCCAATTAATATCCTGAAGGTGGCCATCCACCAGATAGCATCCCTGGTGTGGCTATTTGTAAGATCTTCTTTAAATTAAGCCATCATCTGACGGCTCTGGAAAATTGCTCACTTCACCCCTATTCCTAAAGAAGGGCAAAAGGATGTAATCAGAAACTATTAATGAATCGCTACATTGATCCTACTTGCAGAACTGCTTGAAACTTTTGGGCATGTACAACTTACATCCTATCTCAACATTAATAACATATTCTAGACCCAACATGTATTTAGGAGACCTTAATTTACTCATTTCCACTTGTATCTATCCACATGAGGATGCCTCAAGTCCTAGTCCTTGGTTCTTTACTGTTTACAATGTTCTTTATCTTATTTTCCCCTTGACATTCTTATAGCAACTTATCTCTACAAAAAATGATCTGGTTCTTTCAATGGTCTTGATCAGTCAAATCTAGTGATTGCTTATGCTCACCGTCAAGACTTCCCTTCTCTCTTACTAATGGTGGGATTTTATCAAAATAGCTTACTATAAATGTAGATAAAAGCAAATTGATGATTTTTGATATTTTGCTATGATAAGTAAAATTTCCAAGCACTGAGAAGCCTGTCTTCACTTGCATTTATTAAAACTAAAACTGGTGGTAATTACAAATATTTTGACTTCTGCCATGACTTCAACAGCTGTTTTATCTAAATCTTGAAAGGACTCACTCTTTAGTTTCAGGCTTTATTTATGCTGCTTACGGAATGTCACATCCACTGAGCAGTGATGCAAAATTTGCAATTCATAAAGGGCTCCTATTCATCATTTTGGAATATGCTGTCCTCTTTTCACTACAATCTCCACTCAGATTACACTGGCTACAGAAACAATGGAAAACAAAACTGGTTGGTTTGTCATGAGCTTCTTTAAATATTAATAACTGAGTATTATTGTCTCTATGACTGGTTGCTACTAACTGTACAGATGTTAATCTGTACACACATTCAGAGCCGTAGCTAGGCCATTTGGTACTCTGGGCAGTCCTCCAGGATGGCACCCCCCACCAACCCAAAGTTGAGGACCAAAAAGTTAGAAGAAAAATCTTCTACAGCTGAATGCTTAAAAATAGGCTCAGTGTTACAGTTAAGCTATTAAAGGCATTAATTTCAGCAGAATATCAAAATACTGGCACTTCTCTCATGCCTTGTTGCCAACTCTTCAGCACTACCAAGTTTGTACCTTGACTGTTTGCATGCAGTGCAGCTATACCCTTCACCCCACCCTAGTTACAGTACTGCAAACATTTATAAAGTGTTATTTGTAGGACTCTCTAGTCATCTGTAGCACACTTACTGTTCTTCAATCATTTAACTTTTCGCTGCTTTACTAAACTTCATCTCAGCTGCTCTTGACTATATCTTCTCACTTGCTTCACAGTATCTGCAAAGCCAGTTTTTATAAGCTCCAATATCTGTATTTCTTTTCCCCCAACACTAGGTCTGCTCATGCTTTTACCAAAATCCAGGCTTTTCACAAGATATATATACATATATACATATATATATATATATAAATGCAGCTGTCTAAAATAATGCCCTTCCCCGATTTTTCCTGATACCAGTTAATGTCATCATTAATAACTCCCCCATTTACAGTACACAAATCCTGATTTATTCTGTTTTCTACAGCGCACTGTTTGCAGTATTTTAATTTATGTAACTAGATAGTGGCTGAGAATCACACTATCGGAGGCAGCCCACATTCCTATTCAAATAAAATACAATAAAGAAACAGTCTGCATTCCATATGTACAAAGTAAAACATAAAAGAGACTTTTTAAGTTAGATGAAATTAGTTTGGCAAGACTGACTCAAAATCTGCTGGCCAAATGGAAGAAATACAAAAGCCTTGTTGTTCTGCATACTGATAACCTAGAGTAAGTTAATGGTGTGACACATCTCCAAGGGTGAACAGACAGGTACAAACACAAAACTGCTGAAGCTTGAAGAGTACCTGACC
Source organism: Protopterus annectens (assembly GCF_019279795.1). Taxonomy (NCBI): domain Eukaryota; kingdom Metazoa; phylum Chordata; order Ceratodontiformes; family Protopteridae; genus Protopterus; species Protopterus annectens. The sequence goes on from NC_056745.1 coordinate 115,218,822, forward strand.
TTCCCTTGTGAAATTACTGGCTGTATTGTATACATCAATTTAATATTAACAGAACAGGAGCTCATGTAGCCTAACATTTGATTTTTTTTTTGTATACTGTTGGCTTAATAAACTAAACCACTTTTCTCCCTCAGCTAATATAATTCTAAGTGTTAACACTGGACATGCATTTGTATATGGTTTTATGTTTCTGTATGTGTCTCTTTATTATCATGATAGAGTGGGGGAGGGGCAAATCTATCTTGCTTCCCAGATGAAAACAAGTTGCAGAAAAACTTGCTCATATGTGTACTTAAAACACAAAAAATAGTGCTACTGTAGAAATTAACTAGATCTTGAGCCAGTTTTAGAGCATTTATTGGTGTAGCCTTAAAACAGAACTGCTGCCAAATACTTAACTGCAACAGTCTATAAAGATTTTCATTAAGGACTTAATCTTATAAAATCATTTCTACACAAATCATATAAAAGTCCAGCATAAAAACTGTCTTTGTTAGTCTTCTAGTTAAAAATCTGTTGTCCACTCTCTTTTCATGGTGATGACAGAGATGGACTTCTGATTACTGAATGGATATTGCATGAGCTAAAATCTTCCCTGATATTTCTTTGAATTTCAGTAAGATATCGGTTCAAACTGGACAAAAAAAGGTTATAGCTTCAAACGGTCTAAGACTCATAAATAAGAATGTTTGTGTGGGGGTGGAGTCTCGCTGTACTCCATACACTTACCTTCTTTACTTAAATAATTCTATGGTTGCAGAACTGGGGCTAAAAGAAGCCACATATTGAATAACAGTATGCGATTAGAAATCAAACCAGCAACGGTTTTATATGTGGGAAAAAGTCTCTGGATAACACCTGGCATGATGCAAAGCTTCTCAGAAGCCTTTTTCATATGCTAGGACTATAGGCTGTGCACTTGTCAGGCTGTAAGGAAACACAATGCAGCAGGAGATTCAGCATGTTATTATGCGATAGCTGCGTGCAATCAATCGCATTACAGAATCGCATGATATCATTGCACATTATCAGGAAATTAACTAATCTAAAGAAAATGTGATGCATGTACCTGTAGCTAAACAAAAAAAAAACTCTTTACTCACGAACTGTGTATGTTAGCAATCCCTCACAAAAACAAATTCGTCCAGCAACGACAGTGAATAGAGCAGTTCCACTGTATGTCACCATTGCATTTTTACTGGCAAGCTATGAAAACGGCTCATGCATAGCTAATGGTTGGGGCGTTCCCTGGGCGAAAAGACTGGGGAAGGCGGTTTATGGGCAGTCCTTGGGCAGCAGCTGAGGAAAAGGTTAAAAATAATAAAGGGCGTTATTAGCAAATTATTCGAGCGCTCATGTAGTCTCTACAGCTCTGCGAGACCTTTTCAAGCTTAAAGATGGCTCACAGTATCGGAGATTAAGAACGGGGAATGAAAAAAACAGTAAAAATCATGATTTACCCTAGTAGAAAGCATATGCTATAATGCTACATTCAAAAGATAGGGAGAAAAAACACTCCAGAAATGAGAACAGAAGTGTAGTAGCACGTAGTGGTCCTTTAAGCAAGCTCATTAATCTTGTACTGGACTTCAATTTCTTTACTTTCAATGGCAAACACTACAAACAAAAAACTGGTATAGCAATGGGGGCTGCCATGGCTCCCAGCATAGCTAACATAGCCCTGGGCAAATGGGAGGAGGACTTTGTTTTAAACAACTCAGACTACATGCAGCATTTCACATGCTATTTACGTTTTACTGACAACATCTTTATTGTGTGGGAAGGTGACACCTTGCAGCTTGGAGATTTTATCACTTACCTCAATCAAACAATCCCCTTCCTGAAGTTTACCTCTTCCCATAGCTATATTTCAACCACTTTCTTATATATGCAGATTTCCAAGGACACCAACAATAACAGAATCACCACTGATCTATTCAGAAAACTAACGAGGGTTAACTTATTACTACACAGTAAAAGTCTACATCCTACAAAAAACAAAAAACTTTCCACTATTCCCTCAAAATCTCTCTTCAAAAAGAGAATTAAACTCCACCTCAAATCACAATGGCTGTGCCCCTGTACTAATCCTGACTAACACTAGCTCTTGCCACCTGAGTAAAATTTCATCTTATAACCTCTAACCTCCCTCTTATTTACATCCACTATCATATTTCCCCTTCCTACTACTTCTAAAAAAAAAAAAAATATATATATATATATATATATATATATATATATATATATTGTACATTTGGTATTATTATTTATTTTTTTTTCTCAAAATGTCACTTGCAACATTATCCTTAGCACAATATTGTTAACTTTATAACTATGTCTGCAGTTATAATACTTTTTATTTTTTTGTTTGTACTCTTTGTACTCTTTTTAATCTTTACTGTAATTCATCTTAAACTCTGGAGCTTAACTCCCCGGGCCTCTGCTGAAAATGGACATGTATCCAGCTAGACTAGCCCGGTCAACAAATGTAAAATAAAATAAAATAAATAAATAAATAAATAAATAATCTAGTGAAGTCCCAAGGCTATAGATTAGCTAGATTACCACAGAGATGGAACCATTTTTGAGAAACCTGAACAATTTAGAGAATGATTTTCTAGTGAGAGGCTATGAAAGTCAGATGTTAAAAAACATCCTGGAACCCATTATAGAACTGAAAAGGACTTCACTCAACCTCCCTAGAAGGAGAATGTTAAGAAATTCCACAGAGAATAACAAATGCAAAAATAGCTGCATCCTGACATACATTTTGGATTATCACAGTATCAAAAATGTTATTGAAGAAAACTGGGACATTGTCATTGGAAACCCTTTTCTGATTAACATCTTAGGTAAAGCCCTATCCTTTGTTTATAGGAAGGCCAGGAACATTAGAAGTTTTGTTGAATTTAAACGTAGACCATATGAGAGAAACACTAAAAGATGTGAAACTAATTGTACATTTTGTATATTTATACAGCAAGGTGATAGTTTTTATTGCACTTATTTGGAGAAATCATTAAGACCAGTGCAGGGGGTGAGTGTAACACTACAAAAGTAATTTACAGGGCACAATGCAATGGATGTGATACATTCTATGTGGGCAAGACTGTAAATAAACTCAAGCATAGGATTTCATGTCATCTGTCAGAAATCCACTCTGGATGTAAAAATAATGCACTAGCCAAACACCTTTCTCTTCATAAAAAACACACAGGTTTTAAGTTCCAGATCCTGGATCGGATAGACATGGGTGCTCTTGAAGGAGACATCCCAAATATTCTGGAGAAACATGAACTCATGTGGTAATTAAAGCTGAACTCTTTTAGGAAGCCTGGACTAAACTATTACTGTTCAATTAAAAGTGTACTGGAACTTAAAAAATTGCCACACTGTTTACATGACTAATTTTATTTTTATTTTGTTATTGTACCAGTTGGTTTTAAATTCCATTTTAAATCAGTTGTAATTTAAGTGTATATATTTTGTTTCCATCATCATACATTTTTTTTATTATTTTTTTCTTTTTCTGGTTCTCTTTTTTCCACTTTATTTAAAATGATGTATAATAATAGTAACTAATTATACGGTTATATATATTTTTATAGATAGTTTTAGAGTTCTTGTACACAGACCTGAAGAAGTCTAGAAGGACGAAAGTGATCTTTAACAAAAGGTTATGAAAATAGAATATGATTTTTACAATAGATTTTTTTACATGCAAAGTGTATATGTATATTCCAAATAAAGCCAAGCAGCAGAGACAACCATGCAACATCAAAAATACCAGAGATTCAGTTATAAAAAAGTAGAACTTTAATGTGCACCCTGGTAAGCGCTTTCACGTGTAGCTTCTTCAGACCATTAATGAAATCACATACTCTAACAGCTCTCTCTAATATATTCAAAAACAGCCATTCAAAGCTTTCAAGCAATTATTCAATCACTAACAATAGTAGACTTAAAGCAACAACGCTACAATAAGGCACTCTGTGTTCATTATTGAAAGCAGAGTTATACTATGCATAACAAAAAGTGCATATCTAAAGATAAATATACACTAGCTTAGATAAAATACATATATTAATTAAAAAACTTTTAACTACAGAATTTCATAAAAAAATATGTATGTATATATGTATATAATGTATGCATACGTAAAAATTCTGTGCATAAAAATTAGTGCTCAAACATTTCATAACATTTCACATAAATAAAAACTGATGAACCTGTCTAACATAGATTCATTATACACATAAAAAATTCCATATTACCTAAACAAGTATAAGGAGCGCAAAACTCAACTGACATGTAACTTCCTGGACTTCAGGATAGGTTTCAGGGAGGCTCTCTCATTTAATCCTCTCCCTCTATCTGCTCTAAGCCTTAAAATCCATTTCATTTCCCTCTCTTCAGTATATGTATATCTGCTGTGTCTTTCGGCTTTTCCCAGTTAGGGGTCGCCATAGCGGAACTGCGATCTGCTAATGATTGGCAGTAGATTTTTACGTGCTGAGTTGCCAGCCCTGACGCACAACCTTCAATGAAGGTATGCCCATTCACATGTCTCCACACAGTAGACGCTCTATTTGAGAATTGAACAGGACATCGTCTTACTGTGAGGCGACAATGCTACTGCAGCACCACCACCGCAGTTGCATTAGAGGTAATAAATATTGCAAAGATGAGAAAGTAATAGCAGATGTCAAAGGCTACTTAATACTGCATCTCAGTCTCACCTAGAAATCACTGAAGACCTTCTGATGAAAAAAAAAAAGTGAAGATGGGGTAGGTAAAACTCTCCTTACAGTTACTTTTCAGAGGACATCCTCCTTTATCTTTCTGCAGATACCCTCAAAATGTGAGGTAACCTTGCTCCTTACTTGGGGAATGGGGGGCTCATCTGACTGCTCCAAAAATCAGGGCAGAAAACAGAAGGCCTCCTAGAGCTGAAGCCCATGCATTTATAAATGCATTGAAGCAATGACTTATAGGATAAACATCCTGATGTTACCTCTGAAACCAGGTTAATCTCATAGCTAAATGTAAAGAACTTGATCACTACAACAATCATCCCAAGTTTTGTTTAACCTGGACTCATTCTAAGGATATGATTCTGTGTGCCTTCTTGCAGCTGCAGAAATTTTTTCCCTCAGACACAAAGTGGCTGGCTCAGTTTTAAATTTCCCTGCATATGTATACTAATTAGGTACATGTCTTTGAATGCAAAAGTTAATGACGTAGGAATTCCACACCAGATCTTATACCATTTTAATTGTTGCAAACTGTTTCCAAATATCAGAAGAATCTCACTTACACCAATGGGACTTCCATCAGTGAAATCTAGAAAGCTTAACATTGCTGTAATTTTAAATTAAAAAAAAAAAAACAACATTACTGTGGTGGGAGTAGGAGAGGGTGAAATTGTGACTCTTGGGGGTGGGGACTGGAAGGTGATCAAAAGGACACAGATGTTTTTAACTACAATGTCAAAGGAGAACATCACTACTTGTAGGGGTTTTGACTATTTGCTCTAGACATTTTGTTTAGAGAGTCAGTCGGCAGCTGGGTGTATTCATGTAAGATACAGTAGTCTGCCCAATAAGTTTTGGATAGCCAGTTGTACTTCATTATAGGTGGTGAGAACTCCTATGGATGTTGACCAGAGGTCCCATTGGCTTGAGATGGAAGTAGCTCTGGTGGGATGTAAAGGATCCCATGGCACCTATCGAAGAATATAGAAGTTCTCCAATGTTCTTTTAAGAGAGGCCATTAACCCTAGTAGACCTAACCAGATCAAAGGGAAGGATAGATACACAGACAGAATCAGAGGGGCAGTTAAAAGACTAAAGAAATAAGATGCACAAGCTGAACTCATGGAAAATGCAAATGTGGGCAAAGGATTCTGTATTCAGAATCACAAAAGATTCCACATACAAAGGTTAAAAATAAAAAAAGATTGAGAAAAATTAAACAAAAAACATGACTTCTTTTGGTCACTCTGCCTGTGCCACCAGTGACTACTGTCTAAGAAGAAGCTTCAGCACAGATGTGTCCACAAGGAAAGAATGGGACTATCCCAACCTCTGCTAAGGATAGGTGCTAGCTGCATGCAAGAGAAAGATTTGGCAATTGGCAAAATCTTTCTCAAATGGAAGATTAGCATGTGAAGATAGGTGCAGTGCATTTACTGCAGTGTGATGCAATGAATACCAACAGGGGTAAATAAAATGTTACAATAAAACTCAGAACCCACCTGTAATAACACACACTTGCAACTCATTTTGATAAACATAGTATAAAACAAAGGAAAGTCTCCAATGGATAAGAGACCCATTTCCACTGGAGTATAGGAAATGGCACTGCAGGGCAGATGGGACAGCAACGGAGTAGTGCAAACTGAGATCTATAATGTATATATTTATATATATTTTTTGATTACCAAATGGACTAAGGTTGATATATTTCCAGCCATGTAGTATATTGTATTGGATAAAATCACAGACTTAATCTACTTAATAATCTGGTTAAATAAGAGGTACCATATTGTTATAAATTTTATAAATTTTATTTAAAGTACATAAGGGTTATATTATTATGACAGCTACTAAGTAGGGCAGGACCAGCTGGAATGTCACACTGGTGGGGGAAGGGATGTGAATTTAACATGTGTACCAATAACACTTTGTTTTACAGCACAATAAATCACTCCCTTGCCTGATAAAAAGTATATATATATATATATATATATATATATATATATATATATATATATATATATATATATATATATAGGTTCATAGGTTCATAGGTTTATACTAGGCTATCTGCCCTAAGGCATTTATAAGCCTAGCCCAAATTTTTGTGGCTTACGCCACCCCTTATATGAAAAAATACTGTGCCCATTAGTTTGTTGTGCCTCTGTCCAGCAGTGACGCAGATGATTCCCGGGGTAAACCTACGATCTCCCATCCACAGGTCAAGATTTCTCTTGAACAGAGCCAGCGAGGTGATCTGCCTCACATGGACCGGGATTTTATTCCACAGCATAGGGAGTCTGAATGATAAATCTATCCCTCCAGCACGTCCTATTTATGTCCGTGCTAAGGTTTAAGTCTCTTGCTCTAGTGGTTTTGGTGGATTTGGATTTTTTGAGGTGGAGCATGTCCATTAATTCCGGGTTGGACATGGCCTTGTATGTCAGGCACATGTCACCTCTGAGCAGACGGCATGCGACTGAATAGAGCTGGAGTTTCTTCAATCTGGCAGCATATGACAGATTTTGGAGTCCCTTTATCCTTTTGGTGAGGAACTTTTGGGGTCTCTCCAATTGCTGCAGATGTCAGGTGAGATGCATCCCGAATGGGGCATTGTACTCTATCATTGGTCTGATAAGTGAAGAGTACAGGGGAACAATGACCTCACTAGATCTGGATGTGAATCCCTTCATGATCAGGTGGGCAATGTAGAAGGTCTTTCTAACCACTTTAGCAACGCGAGTGTCAAAAGAAAGGCCACTGTCAACCTGGGTCCCCAGGTCCCTGATAACCTCTTCTGTGCTTAGTGGATTGCCACCTATATGGTAGCGTGGGGTTACCTTGTTATTCCCGAAGGGTATGACCATACATTTTTTGGCGTTTAACTTCAGGCCATGGCTCTGGCACCAGCTATCTGTTTCCGTGAGTCCCTTCTGAAGGATATCAGTGTCCGATGCACTTTCCACTATGGCGCCCAGTTTGCAGTCGTCTGCAAACTGTCAGCCAAAGTCCTCCCATGCTGGCCTGTACTTCTGAGAAGTAGATGCCGAACAATAGGGGGCCAAGGACCGAGCCCTGTGGGACACCACTTGTGACCGGCTTGGAGTCTGACATAGCACGAGCAACTCTAACCCTGTGGGTTCTGTCCTTAAGCCAGTTTGCAACCCATCTTGTGACATATGGGTTTACATTTAAGCTGGTAAGTTTTTCTACAATACCCGAGTAGGGTATTGTGTCGAAAGCCTTTGCAAGGTCAAGGTAGGTTGTATGGACTGCCTTTCCCTCATCAATGGCCTTGGTGACTGTTTCAAAGTCGTTGACCAAGTTCAAAAGGCATGATCTTCCCTTGAAGCCAAACTGGGTCGGGTCCAATGTCTGCAAGTCCCCTATATCTTTGTTTATGAGCTCCATTATGATCCTCTCCATAGCTTTGCAGACTAGACTTGTTAAGCTTATGGGGTGGTAATTACCAGGGTCCGTAGAGGCACCGCCTTTGTGGAGTGGGACCACAGTTGCCGTACGCCAAACCTTGGGCACATCCTGTGGTAAGGCTGAGATTAAACAGCTGCCTTATGTGCGGGTTTAATTCCTCATTTAGCTCGTGTAGCACACAGCCGGGACACCATCCGGTCCCATTGATGCTGTGTTTTTAGCTTTAGAGAGAGCAGCTTTCACCTGCGCATTTGAGATGTCTGGGAGAGGCTACACTCCGCTGGGATAGTTCTCTCCTTTAGGGGGGAGAGGGGGGTGAAGTTTGCACTGAACCTGTCTGCCAGTATGTTGGCAATGTCTGTGGGTTCAGTGATTTTTATATCATTTTGGACCAATTCTGAGCATATCTGGGAGTTTCCACCCAGGTTCCTAACATAGCTGAAAAAGGCCTTATGATTGTCCTTTGAATCCATGGCAATTTTTCTCTCAAAATTGGCCTTAGTTGATTTTATATGAGTGCTCGTATTTTTTTACTAATAATGATCAGGGGTGACTTCCCTTTTATGGATTTTGTTATATCATGTAATAGCTTTCTCCTCTTCTTGTAAAGTTTAATGGCTGGGGTCCACCAGACTGGACGTTTGCCCTTTGTGGAAAGAGTCTTGGTTTTATTTGGGATTGCCTGATCCATGCAGTCCTGGAGGTGTTCATAGAAGGCATTTGTAAGGGCTTCCGCAGCTTGGGTTGTGGTTTCCACTGGCTCAGGGGCCTTGAAGGATACCACACCAGTCTTGAGTAGTGTGAAGTTTGCTTTAGAGAAGTTCTTCACTGTGGTCTTTTTTGTTTGGAGTGGGGGCGGGATGTGGATTTCCAGTGAGATTAGTTTATGATCAGATCTCACCAATGAGGGATAATACTTCCGGTGTGGAGCATTTTGTCCCCATGTTTGTGATAAGATCTAGTATATTTTCTCTTCTCGTGGGAACAGTGACTAGCTGTTCCATGGCATTTGAATTTATGAACTCCAGGAACCGTTGGGCTAGAAAGTTAGGGCTTGAGTAATGTTCCCAGTCTATATTCGGATAGTTGAAGTCACCCAATATGATGGTGTTTGGAGATACATTTATACCCTCCAGTGTCTTCAGGAAGGCTGTGTGGGGTTCCTGAGTTTGAGAGGGTGGCCTGTAGCATGCTACAATTTCTAGAGCAGTTTTGCCTATGGTTAGTTGCACCTGGATGGTTTCCAAAGCTTCGTGCGTTGCCACCAACCTGGAGGTGTGGGTATCCTTTATGAATATGGATACACCCCCTCCTTTTGTGGTGGTGGTCCGGGTTTTGGGGCCGAACGCATGATACGAGGTAAAACCTATATGTATATTTAGAAAGCTTGTGAGGAAACTAGTACTAAGATTGCTTGTCTGTGTACTTAATAAAGGATTTTCAACTGGAAACAGACTGCCTGCCTTGCTTGGATTACTTTCAAATACTTAGTAATTCTGTACCATTATATATTTTTTATTATTTTTGTTTTTTTACTTAAGACGAGTTTAAGTTCGCTACTTCTACTACTTTTGTCTGATCTGATTAATATGCAGTGATTAACTAGAGATATAGGGACTGAAAATCTTCCCCACAGAGAAGTTTCTTACACTGTTTTGTTTTTGGACCCACAATACTTGTTTAGTGAGTTGTTTTGCTATTTCGGGGATACCAATCAGATTACTTGTTTTTTTCTTGATTTAGAATTTCATCCTCATTGTGTCATGTAAATGATATTTTTATCTCCAGTGTTTAGTTTTTCAGACACTTTAATTACTAGAAATTATGCATGGCCATGCTTTTACTCCACTGCCTTACCCAGAAATTATAGTGATCAACTCAGTCTGTCATCATTCTGACAGCTTTTGGCACAAGCAACATTTCTCAGAATGCCCCCATGCTCAAAAATCCTTGCATCTATCAGCTAGTCACTTAGTCTCTTTTACGACTACTTCTGTGGACCCCCAGCAGATCATTTGTGTCCATATTGTCCACTATGTGTGGTATTGCCTGCCTCTTGAGATTGCCTTAGCCAAAGTTTGCTCTGCCTTATACAACATCATCCATAAGACTGTCATATTCCACTACCAGGTATCACTTACTCCTCGACTACTCCCACCACTCTACCTTTTGTCTCCATCTAGTATTGTTTCTCGTTGAGACTTCAACACCATGATGGCCTGCCTTACCACACCTGATCCTCCTGCATTACATGTTTTCCATGAAACCTTTCCTTTGCTGTCTCATTCACTGATACTGTTGCCTGTGCTAACTCTACTTGCCTTACCATACCTCTCAAACTCTTAGCACAAGAAATCTGGACAAAGCCAGAAATAATATGGAAACAAAGGCCCAAAAATAGGGACAAATTTTAAATACTGTGTTTATAAACTTAAAAAGTTGCTAGAATAAAAGATGCGTTAACATACATTTTTCTGAAGGATATAAAGTCTGAAACATTTGTCATTATTTAGTGACTAAATCCTCAATAATTTTCCAGAAAATGACAATTTCTATGAAGAACAGACCACAAACGTAAGGCAAAAATCTGGGCAGTCTGTTAAAATCTGGACATTTGAGAGGTATATGCCTTACATCTGAACTGATCATGTCAGCTCGGCTTCAAAACTATTTCAGTTGCATTTCCAGCAAAGTAAGAAAAAGCAGCTCAGGGTTTTCTTGACGGAGTTGTGTAAACAAGCTCATATGTGGGTATACCTACATTTTTGGTCTGTATATTCACATTGTTTTGTCCTTTTACTCTTGTTTTATTTAACATAACAGTTGATGTTCTAATACATCACTGTTGCAGTAGCCTAAACTAAATGGGTCATACTCCCTGTGACCAGCCAGTTTGCAAAGCTAAAGGGTGCCTTCCACGTGCTCCAACTGTCAGGAATGTGAGAGGAGCTTCATATAAAGACAGCTGAAGCCACAAAATGATTCAGAGCAGTTTTTGCCTGAGAAGAAGGCAGGTGTTGTGACAGAACATTTTTTTTTTTTTTTTTTTGTGGATGCTTCCCTTTCTCATGCAGGGGTAATCCACTTGTACCTTCTGACGTACTATAATGAACTCCTGGGGCAGGGGTAATCCACTTGTACCTTCTGACGTACTATAATGAACTCCTGGGGCAGGGGTAATCCACTTGTACCTTCTGACGTACTATAATGAACTCCTGGGTTGCTGCACCTCAGTTAGTGGCACCGTATGACTCCGGTGATTTCATTCACTGAAGCCCTCTTTTTGCCATGTGCCATTATACAAGCATTCAATTTGATAATGAAATAGTAAAGGACAGGAAAGGTTATGCACTAATGGGAGAAGTATACCAGGCTATCTGCCCTCAGTGGCAGGCAGGGAAAAATGAAAACAATGGCAGGAAGTGAACAAAAGGTCATGACACAGGAAGTATGAGGGGAGACAAGGAAAGACAGAATATTAGGTATTATACAAAGAAATGTTAAAAGTACAGAACACAGAGGGAAAGAGAGTACTGACCAGCACTGACCAGGCTGCAGTGTGGTTCATCTTAGGAAGAAGAGGAAAAAGCCAGAACCTAGGACTCAGGCATGGGACTACAGAAAGGAAAGCTAGAGGTGCTGGTGGTAGGAGGCTTGGGAAGCTGGAAGTTAACAACTAGGGGCTAATGAGCCCAAGCTTAGGGGGACGATTAATAATGGTATTTAGATAGCAATGAAAAAATTCCTACTGTAGTTTGTTCCTTTTTTTCAAGCAGTGTTTTCACAAAGACATATCATAGGAGTGAAATATCTTATCCATGACAGCCACTCCCACCAATAACATCATGGAGAACCTCAAGGTTATTAAAACTACTTTAGAAATCCTCACAAAAAATGTTTCAGTCCTCTGTTGTTATTACTCGTTACATAGAAAAATACCACAGTCAACAAATGCAGTTAAATCACCTGCAGGCACTATTTTCAGCTCAGCAACAGAAAAACACAAAGAAATGCAGAGCATATACAGGGAACTTGATGTAACCTGAAGTAATTTATGCCATTCACCGCATGATCTCGACTCCAGGATAGATGATTTAGAAAATCCAGACACAATAATATTTTCTTGTATGTCACTGTAAATATTGAAGATAGTGACCCAGGAGCTTTTTATTGCAAAATAAATTAGGTAGTTAATGGGGACAGATACTAACCCTGTCATAGAATGTGTTCACAGGTTTGGAATAATAAGTGTCCAAGACAATTTATTTTTAAATGTCTGAATTTTATTGATAAACATAGTAACTAAGGATAGATTGTTGGGAGCAGATCTGAAAGTCACTGGATCAAGGGTGCATATGGTGCCTGACTACAGCACTGCTTTATTTTTGAAGAGGAAGGCCTTGGCCCCCTAATTCCAATTCTTCGGGGATACAGGTTATTCATTTCATCTCAATTTTCCCACATTGTTGCAGATTGCAAAAGGGTGACAAATTCAGACTTTTCTTCTATTGAAGATGTGGAAAGTCATATATTTCCTTCACCAGAAATAAGGAAGAAATTATTTCATAGGGCATTTCAAACACCACTGAAAAACCATTCTACTCACCACCCTCTCTATGAAAAGATAGACTTATTACCCTGTCACCTACTAAACTGAATAACTGTTTTAAGGAAAAAGTAGTAAAGCTGCTTGCCCTACAATGGGGAAACATTGTAACTCTGAAGTCATTGGCTCCTAAAACCTAGTAATAGGTTTGTTCCCGGTCTTGGACACCTCAGGATGACAAGGAAGAGAATAGAATACTGAGATGGAAATTTTTGGTCTTGAAATCGATGTTATGGATGTGGAAATGTTAGACGCATCTTGTACTTTGATGTTAAGGATGTGGAAATGTTCGATGCATCTTGCAGTGACCCTATCAATATAAATCGCAAAGAATGAATAATACCAAACTTGCCCTTAATCAGCAAAACTCTTATATGCAATTTATTGCTCCAGACTCTTTCACAGGTGTCCTTTCTGAGCCCAGGGTCTTGTAGGACTGATCAACCTAATTAGTGACCGAGTTTTATTTCTTTTTCCTTCTCTTTCCCAAATCTGCTTTGTTCATCCTGAACTAGTGTCATTCAATGTATTGGAGAATACGCATGCTGTATGATTCTTTTATCTTTAAAATACTTTTCCTGTTATTACAAGTATTCATATTTACCCTGATGAGTATATAGCTCATTATAGTTCATTATAATTATTACATAATTATTTCACACACCCTTTGTGACTTCTGAATGAGCAATTATTACTGGCTGCAACCACTCAACATTAGTTTCTTCTATGTGAATGAAGACTGCTTGTCATCATGGCTGACTGTTAATATTCAATTTTACAGTCTTTAGTAGAACATGTCATGGAAGGTAGTCCAAGCCTTTTGATTTACTTTGCTTTTAAATATCACTGGTTTCCAAGACTACGAAAGGTTGGTAACTGCTCTCTAAACATAATAAGGTGGTGCATTTAAAGCAATTACTGTGATTTTATCTATCTGTCTATGGGTCTATCTATCTGTCCAGATAGCTTGGTATGTATATATATATATATATATATATATATATATATATATATATATATATATATATATATATATCTATATCTATATCTATATATATATATATATATATATATATATATATATATATATGTGTGTAACATTGATGTCATTTCCCTTTATAGCTGTTGATAGAGTTCCTGCTTGACTCATATTTTGATGTAAGGGTGAGTCATACCTGTCAGGTGGTTTGAGGGCCGGGCTCGAGGTAGGCCAGATAATCATTTCTGGTCTTCCTCAACCTCTTTTCTTCTCACTAGTAGCCTAGTCCTGAGTCTAAATTGCTGGTTGCTAGTAATTTCCTGCCATTATTTATTTTGCTTTAAGTACATTTGGGTAAAATATAAACTGCGGTGGTGGTGCTGCGGTGGATTTGTCGCCTCACAGTTAGACATTGCCTGTTCGATTCTCAGTTAGAGCGTCTACTGTGTGACGACATGCGTGAATGGGCATTCCTTCGTTGAAGGTTGTGCATTAGGCCTGGCAAGCCAGCACGTAAAACTCTACTGCCAATCATTAGCGGACCGGAGTTCCGCTGTGGTGACCCGTAACCGGGAAATGCCAAAAGACACACACACACATTTGGGTAAAATATTGTTCATACTGCATACCTCTCAATCTCTTATCACAAGAAATCTGAGCAAAACCAAATATAATTCATGGGATAAATGCCCCAAATTAGGAACACATTATAAATATTACTCTTATAAACTTAAAATTTGTTAGAATACTAGGTTTTGCAGAAGCATGCATTTTCTGAAGGGTAGGAAGTCTGAAAGTCAAATGTCTGTCATGATTTAGTGATTTCAGTTTTCAGTGATTAACCAGAAAACCACAAATTTTATGAAGAACAGACAAAAACTTGAGGCAAAAATTTGAACATTCTGCAACAATCTGGGCAGTTGAGAATATTTCATACTGACTGTGCTGAGCAGGAAGAACCTAAATCTAGGATTATTTTGCCAAAACTGTCATCCCACATATAAGATAACTGTCTGAGAGCTTTTTATCCCTTAATGTCAGAATCATTTCTTCACCATATAAAAGGAAAGCCCTACTTGGGCATATCAGGAAAAGCAATGCTAAGCCCACATGTTTACAGGAAACCATACTTTACATAAGAGATATATCCACGTTCATGAAATAGCATGATTGTGGTTGTAGTAGCTTATGTAAATCCCCCTAAATGTTATCACTGAATTTATTTACGATTTGCTGGGTTGGACTAAGGTGTCTAAATTCTCTGATACTCAGAGTTGGTAGGGAATACTTTTAATTTGATCTCAATTTAATAACTTTCTGATTGGTAACTTTTACGGCCTTAAATTTGATGACATTTATTTATTTATTCATTTATTTATTCTTTTGATAACCAGCTGGGAAAGCTGGTCATCAGACTCTTTTCAGTCATAACCCAGGGAACAAAAATAAAATAATCCACAACAAAATAACATATAAAGTACAGACAGTATTAATAAGACATATTGAGATGCAAATGTATACAGATGTGAGTATTAAGTATCACATAAAAGTAACTGACAAGTGTTTATAATCTAGAGGAGTAACAAGATTTTGCACAAATATATCAGGTACAAGCACTTTGTATTATCTGTAACAAAACTGGAATTTTTATTATAGTAAAGGAATAAGAAAGGAGCCCCTTTGTAAGCTGGAGTGAGATGAGAACGTTAATTAATTTAATGAGTGTCTGAAAGCCAGAGAACTCAGCTTATTTTTGAAGGTGAGCCTTTAAATCCTTTTGGAATTTCAGTAAGGACTGATGATATTTTACTTGTGAAGTTAGTTGGTTCCGAGGTGGATGAACCAATCCTTGAGAAAGCTCTCTCACCTATTACACCTTTGAAGGGAGGTCTCATTAAGGTGGCAATGCTTTCTTGGGTAGGCATCAGAGAGTAATTTGGTTTCCTTATGGGTAATTTGTTCTTCAAGTATGGCAGTAAATTAAGATTTTGAAAAGGATAGAACAAATAAGGAGAGTAACATGGTAGGTGAAAAATTATATGCTGCCTTCTGTTGGTTTCTTGGTGTTACTTGCATTTACATGCATGCATACCACAGTTCATTTAACTATTTATTGTAATCAACTAGTCTTATTACTGTATTGTACTGAGTACAATAAATACACAAAGACAACCATTTCAGTCAATATGCTTTACTGTCACATTCTCTTTTCAGATCTACAAACATGCAACACAGATGCTGTCAGCTCTCTATGGAAAATACCCATGTTAGCAACAGTTACTATTATTCTTTCAGGTCTCCTTTATTTTATTATTTTATTTGGAGGAACAGACTAAACTGTAGTTAAAGAAAAGACTGCATTTGTTTCGTTAGCATTATCATTTGCAGCATTTACCATGTTGCTCATATTTACAATCATGACTTGTTGAATTATTACAACTCTTTGTAGCCTGCAGCATATAAAACAATTCCAAGCTGTCATTATTATTATGACCCTTAAAACTATCAACACAAGATGTATTAACTAATTTAGCAATTTGGTCTCAGATGATGACCATCTTCTGAATATGCCCCACCAATTATGGGCAGTGTCAGCTTCTGTTTTTGTTTTTTACTATTAACACTGGGTTATTTGAAACTACACATACAAACTGTGGTGCCACTTTAACAAACATTTTGAAATTTGAAGGGAATATTGTCCATTTATACTAATGAAAGCTGCAGTGGTACAGCGGTAATGTTGTTGCCTCACAACAAGAGGTTCTCCTGTTCGATTCTTGCCTGGAGTGCCTTCTGTATGGAGTCTGCATGTCTTCCCCGTGGTCGAGTGGCCTCCGCAAGACATGTGTGAATGGGCGTGCCTTCACTGTAGGTTGGGCGTCAACCTGGCAACTCGGCACCATAAAAAATCAGCTGTCAATCATTAGCGGACCAGAATCCTGCTGTGGTGACCCCTAACCGGAAACAAACATTGTCCATTTATACTAAATTGTAATCTGTCTATCAAAGATACTTGTAATGACTTACTAAATAGTAGGATTCCATAATGCTTGTAAATGTACAATCTGTGAGATATCTTGTTTTATTAGTTTTTATACCAAGCTCTTTTAAATCTGCAATTGGTATCTTTAAAACTTGGAAATGTAATATTGAAATACAATGTTGTTTTTGGGTATTGTTGTCCTATCATAGTACAAGTGGATGGTATTTTTACTATCTGATCTGTATGAAGTACTGGCCTGTTACTCAACATGATAAGTATTTTAACTCATGGTCCTTTTCTTGTATTACTGTGTTGTTTATACAAATAAACAGAGTATCGGTAGAAATCATACTCTTTTTTTTCTCATGTTGAGTTTATTCTTATTTTGTTATTGTCAACACACTGTGACATTTTTGTATGATGTCTTTCCTTGTCAGAACTGTTACATTTTTGAGGTACTGTACAGCATCTAATAGAGATAGAGCTGTTTACTGAAATGTTTATGTCAGTCTTTGATTCTTTTTCTACTTTTATGTATGTCTGACCTTGTTTAGCTAACCATGCTGTAATATTTGTGTAATTCCCTCTGTTTTGATGTTCAGAATGATGCAAATGAAATGCAGATGTCTGTGTTGAATGCTGTGTGCCTTGTCTCGCAGCTGCAGTTATAGCTATAGTCCTTGAAGCATGTTCCAGACACTGAACATTCAGCTTGTCTCAAGCTGTACCAGAATATATGTATGCTAGCAAACAGAAATACACATATTTAACTAACTATATTACTTCTACATATATTATAGCAAATAGATGTGCACATGCATTTATACATTTTTAAACATATTTATCACTCTATACATTCCCTCTGTTTTATTTTAAATACAAACTGTCTACATCAGTATGTACTTTTTATTCAAGTTATATTGCTATTAACTAGAAACACATTGGGAAACAAAACCTTTAGTTTTCTTTTAATACAGCAAGTTAACACAGTTTTATATTGTCAACACAATGACAACAAGCATTACTATTAGAACTGGATTAATCTGAATATGATTCTATACAGTGATGTCCTATACAGTAATTTATTGACAATGCTTAAGGATTTTATTGCAAAGGCATTGCAGTTTTGTTTGTTGATAAAAAGCACATATGTCACAAATGACAAGCTTTGACGTGTTACTCTATTTACATATATAAACCATTTATTATATACTGTACAGAATACACTTGCTTGTACAGATTGTTTTTGTATTTGTATATACATGGCTGTAATGTACACTCAGTCCAGTTTTCAAACCTAGCATTAAACTAAAGCCTGCTAATTACATTACTTCAAACATTAAAATGTATTTTTGGTATTAACACTTTGTACTTTTATTTGAGTCTCTTTTGCAGTACTGTTTACACTGCATTCCCTTCCCTCTGTAGTATACATCATTTTATTGCAGTACTGTTTACACTGCATTCCCTTTTCCTGTAATATACATCATTTTACTGCAGTACTGATTACACTGCATTCCCTTCCCCCTGTAGTATACATCATTTTATTGCAGTACTGTTTGCACTGCATTCCCTTCCCCCTGTAGTATACATCATTTTATTGCAGTACTGTTTACACTGCATCCCCTTCCCCCTGTAGTATACATCATTTTATTGCAGTACTGTTTACACTGCATCCCCTTCCCCCTGTAGTATACATCATTTTATTGCAGTACTGTTTACACTGCATTCCCTTCCCCCTGTAGTATACATCATTTTATTGCAGTACTGTTTACACTGCATTCCCTTCCCCCTGTAGTATATGTCATTTTATTGCAGTACTGTTTACACTGCATTCTCTTCCCCCTGTAGTATACGTCATTTTATTGCAATACTGTTTACACTGGATTCCCTTCCCTCTGTAGTATACATCATTTTATTGCAGTACTGTTTACTCTGCATTCCCTTCCCCCTGTAGTACACATCATTTTATTGCAGTACTGTTTACACTGCATTCTCTTCCCCTGTAGTATACATCATTTTATTGCAGTACTGTTTACACTGCATTCCCTTCCCCCTGTAGTATACATCATTTTATTGCAATACTGTTTACACTGCATTCCCTTCCCTCTGTAGTATACATCATTTTATTGCAGTACTGTTTACACTGCATTCCCTTCCCCCTGTAGTATACATCATTTTATTGCAGTACTGTTTACACTGCATTCCCTTCCCCTGTAGTATACATCATTTTATTGCAGTACTGTTTATTTGCTTTATGCTGTGAGAATTGAATGTATGCTTGCCTTTTGGCTGCTACCTAGACTGTGACACTTCAGTCTTACACATTTGATTTTTGATTTGATCATTTTTTGGCCATTTTCAAAAACAGAAAATATGTTTATAAAGCTTTTGCTGTTGCCTATACTGTCAAAGTTGTAGTAGGAATTTATTTTACCCATTTTGAAAAGATGTTTACTGTTACTACAAACTATTTGTACCCTCCCTTTTTGAAAAGGGAGCTGCATAATTTATTTTAACTGCATACCATAGCCCATGTACTGTAACTGCGGTGGTGGTGCTGTGGTAGCATTGTCACCTCACAGCAAGACGTTGTGCCATTTGATTCTCAGCTAGAGCGTCCTCTGTGTGGAGACATGTGTGAATGGGCGTACCTTCATTGAAGGTTGTGCGTCAGGGCTGGCAAACTTGGCATGTAAAAAATCTACTGCCATTCATTAGCGGACCGGAGTTCCGCTGTGGTGACCCCTAACCGGGAAAAGCCAAAAGACACAAACAAACCATAGCCCATGTACTGACTGTACTCTGTGTAGTATTTACTTGAAACAAATTATTAATGACATGTATGCACAAGTATGACATCTTATTGCAATCACTAAACAGGATTTTTGTAGACTTTTGTGCTTTTTGCTTAATGCTGTACATGAATACTTCACAATAATGTTTTGGAAAAACGTAAGCCATTTGGCCTCTTGGCCAGTCTTGTTTCCTTGACCTTATAAATTTCAGTACCAGTAACATTTTTATTTCATACAACATTCCTTGTAACTACCCATTCCAGCCTGGAAAGATCTGAGCTCACATTACTTATTTGCGCATTCCAGGCGCTTAACCCTTAACTCCTTTAGCACTTACTCGTACCTTCAGTCATTCGTTAATATACTTGCAACTTGATATTAGAATGCAGTTGTAATAAACATTAACTTGTTTAACTATGCATAATATTGCTTTCGAATACTGTTTTTGCTGGAGTCTGTGCTATTTTTTATGCTATCATACCATTACAAAATACTGTAAGAAACAAAAGAGATATTGACTTAACTAACACATGCTTAAAACAGATGTATTTACATGAGTTACATTTGCTGTCATTTGCTTTTTGCTGCACTTTAGATGAAAAGAAAATACATGCAGTCAGTCTTGTGACGTCATGTCTTTACTGCATTTAACTACTCTCATTTGATTTCTATACCCTAGAATTGTTTTGTTATTTGAAATGGTTTTAAAATCACTATTTACGTTCCTTGCTTTAACTGAATGAAAATTTCTGCTGTGTACGCTTAACCATTTTCTAAATGTAGAATAGTATGTTGTAAATTATTTTCTATCAGCGTAGTTAACTGCCATTGCTTTAACTCTTTACTAACCAGATTATATTTTTCAGTATTCTGTTCTGCTGACTTTAAACCTCTTATGCATTTCTGAAAAAGTGTTTGCATATGTTGTCTGAACTTTTTGAACTCACTCTGACTGTGTCTTAGAAGTTTGTTAAATCTTTTTGTCAGATCACCATGAACTTTGTCTCTGTTCTTATCTGTTTTGTAATATGCAGTGGTTTTATGCCACTTTTTTCTAGCAAGATATACAGCGAATTTTTTAAATAACTGACTTGACTGATATTAACATTTTACATGTGGTGACAGGACATAATGCATGTAGTTGTTTACCATTACTTTTATAACACTGCACACAGAAATCATTTTCATATGACTTGTACAATAAACGTTTACTGTTATACAAGTGATGTTGCTGTTTAAGATACCAGTCAAGCATACATAAAGCATTGACATGAACTTTACCTAGTAAAGTACTACATGTGCTACAATTATGTTTATACCAATCTTTAAATCCTGACCATACATGTGCTGGACTATTACTGCTGTCTACCTGAAAGGTAGTTGTACATTTAATACTTTTCTGTCTAATGGCATCCATGCTGTAGAATGAGAAACAAAAAGAGAATTACCAGTTTCTGTGTGGAAGGTGATCAAGTCTTCCCCCGAGAAAACGAGGAAAGTCCCTCATTGATTCTCTGAAAAGGTGGTCAAACACAGCTGGCAGATTCAGTTGTGTGAATGTGCATGACCTGTGGAATATGCAGAGATGCACTATTCTGCTACTGGATACTGTACAGAAGAAGGAGGCAAACATTTGCACTGGAACAGAACACACTAACTGAATAAAATAAAAAAGAAGCTGTAGTTGTCACAATAAGAAAGCATTTGGTCCGTCAACTGTGGCTCGCCATTGAAAATTTATATGACGTCTTCTGTTGGTTTCTTGCTGTTACTTGCATTTACATGCAAGCATAACTATTTATTGTGACCAACTAGTCGTATTACTGTATTGTACTAAGTACAATAAACACATGGAGATAACTGCTTCAGTTAATACACATTTTTGCTATTACATTTTCCTTTTGGATTTACAAGCATGCAACACAGATGCTGTCAACTCTCTATGGCAAATACCCATGTTAGCAACAGTTACTATTATTCTTACAGTAGGGGTATTAGAAAATTTAATTTTTGCAAGACATAGCAATTATGTGTAAGCAGATCTGCCAGGAGTGGAAACTATCAATTTTATTTTCCATAATTTGTAGTTTGTCTGTATTGTAGAAAGAATGGACACATATAAATGGTAGGCTATAATGGAATCCACATATTTCTACCAATTGCAGTCCTGATACAGAGACTAAGGCAAGTGTGTGTTCCGATAGTTAAGGTTAAGTTGTAATGCATTATTCATACAGTTTTTATTCTAGTATCCTTCAGCCCAGAGTGGGAAACAATTTCAATGTAGTAATTGATCCAGACTGTGCTAGATTCACCGAGTAATAATAATACAATGCTGAATGCTTCCAGATTTCTTAAAACTATGATGGAGGAATTTGATCTGCTGGATGTTGTGCCTAAACTTGGAATTGCTAGTGGAATTGATCTATTATTATTCTGTAGAGCACTTGTAACCATTGTTATCTCTGTGGAGGTCTCTCCTACCATTAGTCATATCATGCCACCCTGATGATATCTATTAACCTTAGTTATAAAGGCAATAGCCCTCCTACTTGGTAGTTTAATTACATACATATTAAATCTACTACAGTAAGCAATAGAATAAAGCAGAAGCTAAATGAATATTGATCTGACTCTGCCGTAGACAAAATCTCAGCCAGTGCCACCTGGTTTTTTTTTAAGCTTACAATGTGAAGCTACCCAAAATTACTGACTAAAAAGAAAACTAGGGATAGGAATTGGGAAATGGACAAAACGGAATGACAATATGCCCATTGGAGAGAGAGAGAGATTACAAAAAAAAAAAAATCAAGGCTGCTAAGATAATCTAATACTGTCTCAGATCAACAGAGAAAAACATTTTTTACATTACCATCAATATCAAAAGGTTCAGAAAAAATGGTAGAGGTGTAAAACGTTTTCTGAACAAAGGGCATATCTTCTCAAACATTCTTTGCAAGGAGGGTGCTGGAGAGGAACAGGGAAATGTCTATAACTATTCTGCTAGGGAATAATGATAACAGTCCTATAAATAATCCTCTTCAAGTAAATAGAATCTTCACACAAGAATTCCTGCGATCTAGTAATGCAGCGGTAACAGGGAACAGGAATGAACTGGATAGAATTTCCATAAGGTTTCCCCTTAAGGAAAATATCTTCTGAAGAAAGTAATAAATTAGCTAAACCTATTTCCAGAGGGGATATTCTAGCAGCTATTTTTTTTCTGGGAAAGCTCCAAGAGTGGATGGCCTCATGTCCTGAAGTCTTTTTATGAAGAATGTGAGGCAAATTGGGCTTTCTCTCTACGTTCCTTGGTTGCCAAAGTTTTTATATTTCTGAAACTGAACAAAAATCAAGTCTCCCCACTAGTTTCAGACCCATCTCACTATTACAACTTAAGCTCAAGATTTTTGCTAAAGTCCTATATAAAAGGATTTCAAATATTCTTCCAAGGATTATGTCTAAGTATGAACAGGGATCTGTGAGATACACATCAGGCAATCCGAACTTAATAAGAGTCTTGCTTACCATTCATGCCTGCTGTTAGAAAAATATATTTGTGCAGCAGCTGTTTTAATCGACTTCAAAAAGGTATTTGATTTTATCATCTGGAACTTTAGATTGGGGATTCTACAACATCTGAGTACATTAATAAATTCAAATTATTATATAGTAATCCATTAACCATTGTCACTACCAATCGACTAATTTCTCAGACACTACACCTGCATAAAGCTATTATGCAAGGCTGTCTTGTTTCCCCTTTTAATGCTCACAATAGCAACCAGAATTTACATTCAGTTTATCATTAAGAATTTAATACTTAATGGAATCCCTATACCAAATAAGACACACTTCATTTCCATATGGTTCACTGATGATTACGTAATTATCACCAGGTCATATCCAGTTTTAAACAGCATTTAACTTTTTCAGTATTGGTTATTAAAAAAGAAAAAACATAGAGTTTCTTTTTTTCAGGGTAGCCAAAGAAAAGCTACGTGTTGGAAAAGCAGTGCAAAGATGATATGATACGGCATGATGGGAATTCATTTCACATTTGAGCTGGATAAATTCATGAATACCAGCTGGAAACCACTCTTTTCAAAGGGTAATAAAGTGAAGCTCTGGAAACAAAGTCACCCCCTTTCTTTTTCCAGACTAACCCTTTTCATATCCTAGGATACATTCCTATTACAGTAAATATTTTGCTCCTGCTGGCTGTTCCCATCCTCACTAGCTCCAGCCCTCCTTTGCCACTGTCTCTGATTGGGTCTGCTCTTCATATTCTAATTTTCACTTTTCTCCCTTTTACTTTATATACTTCTCTAAACCTCAAAGTTGCACTTTACTCACTCCTCATACCCCCAAAACTATATTTTTTGTTGCCAATATAAAAAACCCACATATTAAAAAAACTGTAAACATGTATTTTTGCTTATCACTCACTCTGCTTCAAAATGTACAATTGCCTAATCACATATTTGTGCAAGCCTTCTTTATTGTTATACTCTGCTTTAAACAATTATGATGTATTATACTTTATTGTATATGTATGTATTGTATTTTGAAGCTTTTCTCCCCATGTCTTTGCTGAAAAATGGTATTTGTGCATATCCAGTTAGAATTTAAAGATAAACAAATGCTGGGAAATGAAAATAAATAAGTAATTCTTTACCAAGCTCCAAATGTAAAAAATGTATTTTCTTCTGAAAATACACTTTCTCATATGACATCTCCCACATCTCTACAGATCGAGTTACTTGTCTAATTATGAATGCCTAGTCTCCGATTTTCTTTGGGATGTCACTCATGCAAGAGTGAATAATTGTAAGTTAGGCTACCCATTACGGTAGAAGATGTTAGCCTTCCCAACTTGTACTGTTCTAATGACAACATTGCTAAATGTCAATGGGTATATTAGAAGTGTTCAAAAACTACTATTAAGATATAAATAATAACACACCACTTTTGGAAACAGATAATGTAATAAATACTTTTATTCAAGAAAATATAACTACTAAGGTGTCAATGCAACAAAATAACATGTTAAATAAATAACACTAACAGAAGTGAAAGAACAAATAACAATTTTAAATATAATAAAGCTCCAGGACTAGCTGGAATAATTCCTGAATTATATAAGATTTTTCCTGAATGTATAATAAAGAAAATGATGAGTGTCTTTACTATGGTTAAGCAAAAATATACAACACCCAATTGTGGAAATATTCAATTATCTCACCCATTTTAAAACAAGGTAAGGACCCCAAATCTTATGATTCATATAGGCCAGTTTCATTACTAAACACTGATTATAACATTTTCATGACAATATTAGCTAATAGGATAAAGAAAATATTACCTATTCTAATACATAATGATCAGACAGGGTTCATTCTTCATAGAAATGTGCAAGACAACATTATTAAATTACTATCATTAATAGACATAGCACGCAAATACAAAAAACAACTAATGATTATCAGCCTAGACATAGAAAAGGCTTTTGATTCTATTAGTTGGCCTTATCTACAAAGAATTCTGATTGGTTTTGAATTCTCCTCAGATTTTGCCAACATATTAATGAAAATTTATAGTGGGGCACAAGCTTATATGAAAATTGGATCATGTCTATTCTCACCACTAGAAATCCTCAAGGGAACTAGACAAGGTTGTCCTTTGTCACCATTGTTTGCTCTTTCAGTAGAACCTTTTGCTTCATATATCAGAAACAAGCAAACTATAAAAGGCTTTCAAGTTAATAAGGACTATTGTCCTAAGATACAATTATTTGCTGATGATATGTTGTTAACATTGGATGATAATGATGGTTCTTTGCATGATGTTATAAATACCTTAAGCACGTCTGAAAGAATATCAAAAGATGGAATGAAATGTTCTTCACAATGGAGGATAGGCTGTCTTTAATTAAAATTATAATTTTGTGTCAAATTCAGTTTTTTATATATAGTCATTGATACTACTCCCCCCCAAAAAAAACATATTTAAATAATTAGATTACATGCTACTTAAATTTTTATGGTTCCCCTTAAAACCTAGGATTGCATATTAATGGCACATTACAGCTTGGAACAGTAATGGAATAGCATTCACTAGCTTAGATCTTTATTCCAAATAAGTTATAAATAATGTAATATTACAGTGGATCTCATGTACCTATATATCTGGCTGGAAAATAATACATGAGATTCATATAACGGATGTCAGAACTATAGAAAATCAGTTTAAGGAACAATATGGAATAAGTAGAGTTTATTGGCTTTTACGTGAATTTTGTTTATTTAATAAGACATTTGATCATTTTTCTTATGACATTAATCAAATATTTAATAACTTTAAAAATATAATTGATTGTAATTACAATATTAAACAATTCCTATTTCTTATATTCCCTATAGCATACTCCCTTGATTGGCTAGATTCTTTCAACATCAATGTGATGAAAATTAAAGGAGAATAACTTGAAATTCTGGCATCAGTTTATTAAAAATAAGAGTATTAAACCCCTAAACTCTCTTCTATGTAGTTTTGATAATAGTCAAGACAGTTGGTTGTTTATACTATCATTACAGCAGTTTATAGAAAACAAAATGAGAGTATCAATCAACCTAGAGACTGAATCTATACCTAGTTTGATCCAGCTTTTTATTAGGTGTCTTGAGAAGAGAGATGATCAAAAATTAAGTATCTCACCTATCTATAAGATACTAAGGGAAGACACTCTAAATTTTGACTCAGATCTTTGGAATTACTATGTAAAGATTAATGGAGAACAAATATCTTGTTTGTGTCTTTTGGCTTTTTCCCGGTTAGGGGTCGCCACAGCGGAACTCCGGTCAGCTAATGATTGGCAGTTGATCTTTACGTACTGGCTTGCCAGGCTTGACACACAAACTTCACCGAAGGTACGCCCATTCACACATGTCTCCACGCAGAAGATGCTCTAGCTGAGAATTGAACCGGACAGTGTCTTGTTGTGAGGCGACAATGCTACCGCAGCACCACCACCGCGGGACAATATAGAACAAATATCTAATGAATCCAAAAAAACTGTTATTGAAATCTATGTATGGTACCTCTTCTTCATTACATTGGAGATTGTATACATGGAAATTTATGAATAGGAGTTTCTATACTCCACATAAAATAAATCTTATACTCAAAAACAGTGAAAGTAAATGTTGGAAATGTGATGAATTACTAGAGGCCATCTGGGTTCACATGTTCATTGAATGTAGAAATGTCAATACTGAAAAAGACTTCAGATATTTTGTAAAGGCTTTATGGTCTGATAACTGTCATACTTCTAACTCACTAATCCTATTCAATGTTCCTATACCTAATGTAATACCTAAATCTCAGATTCAGTTACTCTGGTCAGTTCTTGCAATTGCCAGAAAAGTTATTACTTTGAACTGGAAAAGTAAACAAGATTTGACGTTTAAAGAATTTATTAATTTAGCAAAAGTTGTTTGTAAAAAGAACTGCAAACCATTTGTTATATAACTCATAACATTACTAATAACAAAATAACATGGCAAAAACTGGAAAACCTTTTGAACAAATACTGATAATTTCTCATGGATAAAATGATTGTTTATCATGGGTGAATGTAAATATTGTAAATAGTTTTGTTATTGTTTTATTGTATTTGTTATATGTACATTTGCATATGTTTATAATGAAAACAAAATAAAAATGTTTTTGGAAAAAAAAAGAATATTGGAAAGTCCCTTTATAAGTATTCAGTAACTCATGCCTGGAACACACTTCCCCTCAATATAACAAACATCTCCCAAAAGCAACTGTTTAAACAGGAACTTACACTACTTACAAAAGACCTGGCCCTGTCCTTGTCACCCCCACATAATAACTATCTCACTTACTCAACTTAAGTCTTTTTTGTTTATTCATCTCTTTTTTCCTCCTCTTCTCTCAGTCATGTAATCTTACGTTATTTGTCCTGTAGTTAAAAACACAGTCATTTCCACATCATGTCTTTTTTTGGCATATACTGGAACATACCTCATATATTGTATTCTCTTGAAATAATAGTCTATATTTTTAAATTTTTATTCCAGAATGTAATGATGTGATTTGTTACTTATATACCTCATGTTATGTGTTTCTACAGTAGATCACTTTTGTTTATGTTGTCATCTTTTATAAGTTTGTAAATTATCTGGAGATTTTCTCCTTGGGTTTCCACTGAAAATGAGTCTCTGGCTCACTTGGACTAGCCCAGTCAGCAAATATCAAATAAATAAATAAATAAACTGGTATCTGGACTATGCTACAGTTATTAGCTACACTAATTTAGGTGAGAAACACTAAAAAATATTTTAAACAGCAGAAAAACAGCGGTGAGACACTAAAAATGCTTCAAACAACAGAAAAACAGCAGGGAGACACTAAAGAATGTTTAAACAGCAAACAAATCAGTTATTTAAAACACTGCTTGGTGGGAAAACAAAACAAACAGAACTGATGCTTTGCAAACAGTGAAAGTAGCAACAAAATCACTTTGCAAACAGTGGAAATAGCAAAAAAAGCTTTGTAACACTGAAAACCGCAATGAAATACAATTTTAACATTTTAACAGGCACAATAAGGCAGACAAATGCAGTACAAGCAGTGCAGTTTAGTTTACAATATTAAAATACAGTATTAAATAAGTAGAACACAATAAAAAGTGCAGTAAATACTATAACCAAGCCAAAAAAAAAAAAAGGCAACTTATGGTTTTTGGGCAGCTTAGAAGCCTCTAGTCATCTGGTATCTCAGCTCAGAGTTGTGGTTGGTGGTATTCCACTTCATTTTAGCTCTATTCATCTACTGCAGACCCCTTTTGAAGGTCAGTGTGTAAGGAGACATGCTAGGGAAAAATTAACTAAAGTGCTGAAAATACAGATGAAGGTATCAAAAAATAATAAAAGGAAAGAAGGACAAATATTATGACAAAAGATTGGAATAGCTCCTTCCTCAGTGAGATGGGAAGATATATATTATTAACCCACAAAATAATCAAACTGGAGTATAAAACAACAGCGTTAAGGAAGACCAAGGGAGGAAGTGGAACCACAGACGTCTGTCTAAGCAGATCAAGTTCAGAATGGAGAGAAAACATACCATTTTACGGAATCAGTGGTACCCAGTGGGTACTAAACTGTCGAATAAACAGCAGAACAACTGACTCTTTCAAAGTAGTATGTGATATATGGAAGATTGGGAGGAAAAGGAAAGGAGAGAACAATAGAGTGATGAGTGTACAAATCAAGTGATCTAGACAGAACATTGATCTTCTGTTAATGGAAATGTGCATTTAATGGGGTTACAGATCAGAAAACATTCCAAATTCACTACGAAGTTTCAAATCACTTGGCTCCATTCTTATGGGGAGATGTGATGGCATTACTAAAATGAGCAATAATGCAGAAAGTGTTATGTGAACTATCATTGGTGGGTATATGTCTTGTGAGCTTGCAGAGGGGAGACCTTTCCCCAAGAGCTAGCTCAGAGTCTGCTTAAATAGAGGCCAAATCATTTTGTTACATTACTGTGAACCTGTGACTGGTGCAAGAAAGTAGCATTTTGACATGGTAAGGATAAACAAGAGAACAGGCTTTTGGCAGTAATAATAAAAAAATGCTATGATCATATAAGTAGCTATGGGTGGAGTGTAGAAGTGGCCATAGCAGTTAACAGTGTCTAGGAAGTCACTTTAAGAAACACCTGTACCTCACATAATTTCTGTCTCAGTAATCGGTAGAAGAACAACAAAAAATAATTGATGTTTTGTAAAAAGCAAAAGAACAAGTGTAGAATCTACTTGCAAGGAGGCTGAATCAAATAATTAAAGGTAATAGTTGATTTAGCAACAGTGCCAACCTTAATTTACTTTTTCATTTAAAAGAGCTCAAGAAAACAGTGGGTCAAGCAGCATCAGTAAATACAACCCCCCCCCCAAAAAAAAAAACACAGTGTGCTCCCGGAATGTAATACTAACCCAAAGAAAGGAAGTCTGGGTTACAGAATGTTCTGAAAGGCCATCTGCAATAATGACTTGTTGATAGAGGGTATGCTGGTGGGCCAGTTGCAGAGTGTGTGTATGTGTTTGTGCATGGGGGGGGGTAAAGCCAAGCAAAATTCACTGTTATAGGATATGATCATTGCTATGTTTGCTGACTCAGACACCCTTCTCTTCACTGATGAGAGGAGATTTACAAAGCAATTAAATATATATTTCAGTAAGATGTGAACAGAACACTGCTGGATACTTGGATAGCCAGATCAGTATGCCAGGCCTGACAAATACAGAAAATGGGGAATGGACCTCAGAGCATGTGGTGGGGAGAGGGCCCTGCATCTATAAATAAGCCTAATCATCTGCTAGCACTAGGGACTGATCTCTGTCCTATCATATAGGTAAAAAAGGCTCATTGCTGTTTGTCTGATAGGTAGCTGTGGAAACGAGTCACTGATATGACAGTAGATACAAGAAGACAGCCGCTGACAGAATGGAAAGGTTGTTTAGTGAGGAAACACCAATGATATACACAGCTACATATAAAGTACCAGAAGAAGGAGATACAATATGTTTTGAAACTCTTTGTTGCAGGTAGTACCCTTCAGTTGCCCCTCCATATTTCTCCCTCTCATTCACTTATTCTATCTGCTTTTGAAAGCCTCAGTGGTCTTACTTTACACCCCATGTACTAATGGTTTACATTTCACTTATCCATTACAATTGCTGTAAATAATTGCTTTCACATGTGCAGACTATATGTGCCATTAGGATGAAGACTGTGTTCTTTCATACACCACATATGTTTCTTCTCAGATGCATTGTTTTATATTTGACTTATGGTTTTATGCACGCTTTTCAAATCCTCTCTTTCCCTGATAGATTCAGAATACAGTAATCCAAGACTTTTCATGATTTCCATCTACTTCCTTCTTCTTCTTCTTTCGGCTTTTCCTGGTTAGGAGTCACCACAGCAGATCACCTGTCTGCTCATGATTGGCAGTGGTGTTTTACGGTGTCAAGTTGCCAGCCCAACCTTCCACAGAAGGCGCACTCACGCCTAGGGCCAATTTAGAGTGTTCAATCCACCTACAGCATGTCTTTGGAACGTGGGAGGAAACCGGAGCACCCGGAAGAAACCCACATGACCACACGAAGGACATGCAGAGTCTGCACAGAAGGCACCCCAGCCGAGGATCGAACCGGAGAACCTCTTGTTGTGAGGCACCAAACTAAAAGTAAATCTGAAGAGTAATTCATCAAGCATCCTTCTACTTCCTACCATCCACATATCACAATCATTTACAAATATCACCCTCTATGCAGGTACATTCCTCCCTAAACATCACTGGCATGAGTCACAATGGTGCTTCTATCATTGTTGTGCTGGGTAAAGCTAGCCTGAGACATCTGACTGCAAACCTTCTCAGTAAGGAGCTTGAGCAAGGACTCTGTTCACCTTGAGTGGTGAGAAGTAGTAGACAGGGCACTGTAGCTGCCATCATGATGGATGAAAACGAAGGGAGGAGACTCAGATCATTGAACGGATGGGGAGAAGCTATGAAAGGAGTTTGGAATGCCACCAGGATAATGAAGCAGATGAGTGGAATGCCACCAGGATAATGAAGCGGATGAGCAGAATGCAATTGTTACTTTTTTAGTATGTGATTGGATAACTTCAATCTCCAACAGAGTTGGATGAAGTTTGTGGACTCCAACTGCTTCAAGGATGAGGTGGAAGGTGTACTGCTGATTGTCCTCAGAGTGTTGTTTTTGTTTATGTGGAGTGAGTTGACTGAAAGTCAAGAAAACACAGTTTGGCAGACCTGATTTTACTGAAATGTACTTTACATAGAAACTAATACAAAGAAACCTCCATGTAACCTCACAACTCACCAACTAAATATGAGTACTGCAAAGTCATAGCACCTGGAGGCATAGTATTATTCTACACGGGGCTTTTTAGATGCTGAAGAGGTTTAGGTACACTGAAACTATGAATTACACTTCACAAAATGACTTTTCATTCAGTTGTCATTTAGCATTAGGGAAAGCACCACCACTCCAAACACAAAAGCAGGGTTTACTAACCACAAGCCATTATTAATGCATATCATGAAAAGAGTATTTTGAATACTTTTAGTATTGCATCTCTCTATTGATCTGCGGAAGCTGGAGTTAGGGGCATATTTGCCTAGAATTTTCCAACCTATTGCTGACAATGTCCATAAACCAAGAGCAGATGGCTTGTAGTATGTATGTTATTCTTATAGCATAGTGCATTAGTGTATGAATGAATTACAACCCAAATTGGTAAGACATCATTTACATGAATAAACTTGAGAAGATTTGTCAGTAACGGAAGCAGGGAGATCTGAATAGTATCTGGGTCAGAGAGCAGGAGGGGCGTGATTCTTATGAATTATGGTCACACTAATTTTGATATACTATACTAAAACCACTGTTATGGCTATTTTTCAAATATGCAAAGCCAGTGATGACAGGCTATTACAGACGATTTGTCTAGAGTGAGCATTCTGAGTACAAGTCAGCATAAAATGCCTCCTGAAATAACTTGCACTTGATCAGTCGGAATGAAAATAACAAACCTAAGAAGTAATCATACCATCATCTCTTTGTCCTTTCTCTCAAGTAGTAGCAGGGTAAATTAAATGTCAGAAAAGAAACAAAAGAAAGAAATCTGATAAAACAATGTGATGAAGATCTAGATTTGATCGTACAGAAAACTCATTAATTAGATCGTTCATCAGTGCCCACTGACATCACACACAGACACAAACTCATACACACACGCACATGCACACACGCGCACACACACACACACACACACACACACACACACACACACACACACACACACACACACACACACACACACACACAAAGATCTCAAGAAAATTAGCAAGTTTGCTTGACAGAAGTATTTTTAACAAATGAGTTATACTGAGCCTTCATTTAGGACTGCCACCCCAAAACATATAAGAGCTCAAGCAATTAGCATGATAACACTAGAATCAAAGACAATAGCTAACAGCTGTTCATTGTGTTCTGTGATGGTAAAAAGGCATGGAGGTGGAGTTCTACTTTGCACCATCTGAATTATCACTGAAACTGGTTTGAAAGCTTCTTTGGAAATGATGGTTGGACAAATGGCAGTGACAGATCAATTAAGGTAGTCTTAGCAGAATGCATGCCTGAGAAAGTAGAATTGTACAAGTAAACTTACCATAACAGTAGATATTTGAATGACCACTGCTGGAGTAGCTTTAGCCATATGGGTTATCTCCTGCTAAGGATATAAGAGCTGCCCAGGTTCCAAAGGTTAAAAGCATTTCCACACTCCCAAACCATAAACTAGCCCGAGAGGAGCTGAAGAAAATTAGTGGTTTGGGTGCAAAGCCTTTCGGAGCATTCATGCCATCTAAGAGAGGGAGGCTAGAGCCCTGGAAAGGTCAGTTCTAGAAAAGTAATACTAGAGGTCCTCACCCTGGCAACACAAATATAGAAAAATAGGGGGATGGTGGGAGGGAGTGTCTACACCAGCAGTGATAATTTGAACTTCTACTGTTATGGTAAGTTTACTCACAAAACTTTACTATGTTCATTATTTATTCACTGCTGCAGTAGCCTTAACTATATGGGTAGACTGCTATAGCTTAAAATGGCTGGGAGGAGGAAAAATGAGGGTCCAGGAGCCCCTGGACACTGGTCCTATCAAAGCCTGTCCTAGACCTTGAAAAGGAATCTAGTTTGTAATGTCTTGTAAAAGTATGTACAGAGGGCCATGTTGTGTCTTGTCAAATATTTCTAGATTCAAACCCTTTCCAAAATGTTACAGATGAAGCAAATGCCCTGGTACAGTGAACCATGTCCGTCCCTGGAACTGCATTGTTCATAGGTTCATAGGAAGTTACCAGGCTATTGGCTTTAGAGCCTTTATAAGCCTAGCTGTGTTATACCCTTGTTCCCTTATTGACCAAGTTGTATGGTCTATATTTGCAGCACAAATCTATGATCAGCACCCACTGCCCTTATGCAAGAGGGACATAGGTGACACCCCTGGGGTAAATTTACAGTTTCCCATCCAGTTGTTTAAGTTACACATAAAAAGGATCATTGAGGAGCTCTGTTTTATGTGAATTGGGAGTTTGTTCCTAAGGAGTGGGAATCTCTGGGAGACACATCTGTCACTCCAGCATGTCCTGTTAATGTCACAGGCTAGGTTAAGATCCCTATAATAAGTGAATCTTGTTCCATGTGACTTGCGGACGTGCAGCATTCCCATTAGTGCAGGGTTTGAGACTGATCTGTAGGCCAGGCACAAGTCACCTCTCAATAGGCTGTAAGATACAGAGTACAGTGACAGGGTCTTCAGTCTGTCCATGTAGGTCATGTGTTGAAGGCCCCAAATGTTCTTGGTGAGAAACATCTGAGGTCTCTGCAGCTGCTGCAGGTGTCTACTGAGGTACATACGGAAGGGAACGTTGAGCTCTATTAGTGGTCTGATGAGGGATGAGTACAGGGGAGTTATAACTTCCTTAGTTCTGGATGCAATGCCCTTATTTATGACATGTGCAACATAGAAAGCCTTCCTTACCACTGGGACACATGGTAATCAACATTAATGTTGCTGTCAACCTGTGTTCCCAAATCTCTCATCACAGGGTTTGAGCTAAGGGGGTACTGTTAATATTATAATTTGCATGGCCTTCCCCTTTGCCGATAACACATTTTTTTGTGTTTAGTTTGAATCCATGGCTTTGGCACCAATCATTTGTCTGTGTAGGCCCTTTTTGTAATATGTCAGCGCCAGTGAGGAACTCATTGATCACCTCCAGTATACAATCATCGGTGAACTTGATAAGCCGCAGGTCATCTATTTTCACCTGGACTTCTGAGAAATAGATTCCAAGCAGTAGGGGTCCCAACATAGGTCATTGTGGTACACCACTGATAACTGGTCTGCTGGTAGAGGTGGAATCCCCAACTTTGACTATATGGGTTCTGTCGGTGAGGCAGTTGGCTACCCATCTAGTGACATATGGGTTATTTCCCAGCTGGGTGAGTTTCTCAATGATGCCTGAGTGGGGGATTGTGTCAAGAGCCTTGTCTAAGTCAGGATAGGCTGTCTGTACTGGTTTACCTTCATCCAGGGCTTTGGTGACAGTCTTGAAGAAGTCCATCAGGTTTAATAAGCATGATCTACTCTTAGCAAAGCCAAATTGGGTCAGGTCAAGAGTTTGAAGGTCACCTATGTCTTAGTTGATAAGGTCCATGATGATTCTGTCCATGGCCTTGTAGATAAGGCTGGTTAGGCGTATGGATCTATAGCTCCCATGGTTGGTTGATGGACCCCCTTTGTGCAAGGGAATTATTATTGCTGTTTTCCATTCTGCTGGGACAAAGCCAGTACTTAGACTGTGGTTGAAGGGATTGTGAAGTGGTTCTGATAGGTACTGTTTTACACCATTTAGTAGGCAGCCTGGGATGTTATCCAGTCCCATAAAGGCTGTGTTTTTGGCAATGTAGGGTGCTGTTATGACCTGCTCTTTGGAGATACTAGGTAGAGGACTGGTGGCAGGTATGCTTTGAAGTATATCTAGTGGTGACAGGGAGGGTGATGTTTGCACCAAATCTCTCTGCTAGCAGTGTCTTCAGGGTCAGTATAAGTGGTATCATCTACTACTAGTTTGACACAAAGCTGGGCCTCCCTTTTAGATTTCAGATGTAGCTAAAGAATACCTTGTGATTATCTTTAGCTGGGAATGCTAGTTTAGCTTTGTAATTGGCTTTAGACGACTTGACAAGATATCTAATTTGCTTGTTCAAGTTGATAAGGGTGTCCTTCCTCTGTAGAGTCTGTCCCTCTTGTTCTTAGACATTAGTATCATCCTCTTGTTTTATAAGCTATTTGTCCTCGATGTCCACCAGGGTGGCTTGTTTTTTTGTGAGGGCCTTGTTTTGATCCATTTAGGTACAGCTGAGTATATACATTTGTATAGGTGTTTATACAGGGCATGTGTGTACACCTCGGTATAGGAGTCATTGTTGACAGTGGTAGCAGGGGGGTTTCAAACTATTTATGACTGATTTATGATCAGACCTTACCAGGGAGGGCAACACACAGGGGTTATTGCAGACACCCCTATGTTGGTGAGTACTAAGTCTAGGACATTCAAGCCTCTTGTGGGGGTGCAGACTCTCTGTTCCAGAGCATTTCTATTAACAAAGTCCAGGAACCTTAGGGTGAGTGTGTTTGTGCTCATATATGACTCCCAATCGATGGAAGGATAGTTGAAATCATCCATGACCAAAGTGTTTGGCTGTATAGTGAGTGACTCAAGTTGGGTCAGGTAGGCAGAGTGGTTCTCGTGGGTCATGGAGGGGGACCTGTAGTTAACAAGGATATGGAGGGGAGTTTTACCTACAGTTAGTTGGAGTAGCTCTAGAGAGTTGTACTGTTTGACCTGTCTTGAGGTGTATTTGTCTTTAATGAAGAAGGATACACCTCCACCTTTGGTTCCTTCACACTCATTTTGAAGTATGAACGTGTGGAAGACATTGTAGCCTTGCAAGGCCAGGGTGCTCTCTGCAGCCTTGAACCATGTCTCTGTGACTGCATAGACATCGGCATGTTCCAAGATAAGGAGTGCTTCCAGTGAATGCAGTTTCCAATTTAGACTCCTAGCATAAAGCAGCGTAACCGCGAGTTTGTCTCTAGTGAATTTTGTTACGATGGCGATTTTGTTGTCATGACATTGCCTAAGAAAGGCACTATGGGGTGGCAAGTATCTTTGCCAGTAACTGAAAGCCAGGAGGTGAGAGGTGAAGACCATCTCTGGCAAAGCAGCATGGTCTGTTGACCATATCTTCCCAGGCTGACAGCACTGTGGTGGATAAAATAAAAGGTGATAGCATGAGACAACTATTTGAATATACTCTGCTTTGACACAAGCTGCATTTTCTTCTTGCATTCACAAAAAATAATAATAATAATAACTGATCAGAGATCCTGAAAGTCTTAGCACTGTCAAGATAAAATATCAGTTTGTCTGTGGACATCCAAATTATGGAGGATCCTTTCTCCCTCATGTTTAAATTCTGAAATGAATCAGGAAAGCGGATAGGTTGGCTCAAAGTAAACTCATATATCACTTTGGGCATAAATGAAGGACTAATGCTTAAGTAGATCCCATCTTTGAGGAAAATAAGATAAGGTTGATCCTCCATAACAGCTTGCAACTCAGATACTCATCTTTCAAAATTTAAAGCAATAGAAAAAATGTTTTCCATATTAAGAACCACAAATCACCCTGATGAGCTTGTACAAGCAGAGCAAAAGTAGATTTTTTTAAATCAAAGTTAAGACCTCCAAGAAATGGTTTCTAGGAAGTTTAGAATGCAACATCCCTTTCAAAAACATTTTTTACATGGGAATGCATTGAAAGACGGGACTGTATGGTTATACATGCTGAAATGGCCAAAAAATGTACCTTACTGGAGGAGTGGGAAATGTTAAATGATAATAACTCATGCAGATACTGTATAACCAGAGAAACCATAGTTTTAAAAGGGTCCTGGTTCTTGTTTAGGCACCACTTAGAAAATATTTTCCATTTGCTAATGTATGTTTTTCTAGTAGCAGGTTTTCTTGCTTCACTTAACACCAGCTGCACAACATTAAAACTTGGAGCTTAAAAGGTATCAACACTCGATCATCCAGGCAGTTAGCTGCAGTTTCTTTGAGAAGACATGTATCAAACACCCCGTCTTGTGTAAGCAGGTCCAGTCTGTGTGGAAACTTGTGGTAACTGCCCTTTTCAATTTCAAAAAGAAGGGCAAATCACTATTGTTCAGGCCAGAATAATGATCTTTGGAGAGTCCTTCTGTATCTTCAAAATGGCATATTAAAGGCAAAGGTACAAAAGCATGCAGGAAAACTCATGTCCAAAGAAAAGGAAAAGCCGCTGTTTTCCAAGCCTTCTTGTATGATGTCCTGGAGCAGAATTTTGCTAACAGATCATTGTGACTAGAGGCAAAATAATAACTGTTTGAGGTATTTCCCACAGCTGAATCATTTCCTGTAATCCCCTGATTCATTTTCCACTTACAGGAGTCTATCCTGGTCCTGATTTCTATCCTGGTCCTGATTTTACTTTTTCCTCCTCAAAAGTGAAAAGTAACGCTTTTGTTAATTGATAGACTATAAAAATACTTGTTCTTATTTTAGAACTAATACTTTAGAGAAAGAAAAAGTTCACTTTCTGTCATAACTAAAATGTAGGTTTTTTTCCCTGAAGGGAACTTATCTGCCGGGCAATGGAGAAGCATTAGCTCACTATTGAGCCTCAAAACCTGAGAAGAGAAGTCCACTACAGTGTTAGGAAGGCTGTGATGGATACGGCACCCAAACCGCTCTTTTTCTTCAGCTCTGCTTGAGCTAGTTGATGCTTTGGGCATGTCAACGGTGCCTTTAAGCTTTAGGAGCAGGATGTCTGTTATATCCTTAACAGGATATAAATCATATAGCTAAGGCGGATGCAGCAGTGATCGAATGATGATCATCTAGAGGGAGTGCCGCATCTATGACAACCAAGTCTGCTGGCCTGAAGAAAAGTTAACCAAAACAACAATCAGACTGTTTCCAATAGCAACATTAGTTGAAAGTGTACATAGCCAGTATAAAAAAGTGCAATAGAGGAACATAGTGACAGTCCTGGAAATGCCTTATTTGGTCTACTTCTTTTTAGATAACCATAGCAAAGCAGAGTTCCTAGTGGTCTAGTAATTAGGCTTCAGCACCTTTGGTGCTGTGGCCTGGGTTTGACTCCTGGGCAAGGAAGCTTTGAATATGTTGCTTCTTATATTTAGCTGTACTACAATGCTGTGCTTTCTAACTCAGATGTGATCCACTGATGCTCTTAGTTTCAAATGGACTCCAGAATCTGTAGCGTTTGCTGTCAGATACTCCACAGACTTCTGTTATCTACCACATGCCTACTTTACATAAAAATGAATTTGAATCCTGCCATTCCTGTTGTCATTTCCAGCCACTGGTCATAGAAAATGTATACTGTTTTTTGAAATGATCCTACTGGCCAAAATATTTGCATACTTCTATACATTTTCTATTTATGCTGAAATAAATACATAAAAATTGTTTGTGGCCGAAACATCTTACAGGTTTAAGTAATAGCATTATTCCTCTAAGACTCATTCTGAAATGACATTCTATCAACCATCACAGAAAGCTAACTGAATATAAGATTATCCTTAGGACACCTGGTTTTAATGCCCCCCAATCCTACAACCACTGTGCATGGGGGTTTAAACACCAGGTTTTTCACAAAAGGAAGTGTAAAGTGTTTAGGTTTAAACACATTAATCAATTACAATTAAAACCTAAAAAAAGAAAAATAGACAAAGGCAGCTATTTGAGGATCTATTTTATTTCAAATCACAAAATGTAGGTAATTTAATACACAGTTACATTTCTGTACTAGACATACATCTACATTTTGTATAGCCCTTTCCTAAGTCTAGCAAGCCATTCTGATGGATGAATGTGCATTCATCTAATGTTGCTTGATACACACGTATGTAGCAAATAAGCCTGCAGATAATAAAGGGTTGTGTTCTCTGATATCTCAGATTAGTGGTATGACAATAGGACATCTCAGTACAAAGAGAAGATCATAGCTTATTGGTAATCCACACAATACCACAACAGTTGTGTAGGCACTAGATCTATCGTGCAGGATGATACTCTGCTCTTTTGATGAAAGAACAATAAGGAACACTTTGGCACATACATCCCCAGAACTGGCTTACCAGGCAACAGTGCTGGCTGTGGCTATAAATGGCAGCTGTTTACATAGTCCTAGATCGAAGTAGCAGCTAGTCAGTGTCCCTGATCTGTGAACTGCAGTCACTTCAATTAGATAATCATATGAGCATTACAATTTATAACAGTTAATTCCTTCTGGTAGTGCATTGTTTCTGATCCTACCTACAATTACAGCAGGCATGAAGGCAGTGTGCCACAGTAATCTCTCTCCCTCCACACTACACAACTTCACCACTTCCATTACAATCACCAATGTCTCTTTGGAATATAGAATTTTAGCATCTCCATTGTAATCATAGAACTGACCTTTTAAATACTAACAATGTTGCATTAGTGAAGGCAGAACACATCTTCACCCCATAAAACTGAGTAGATGAATTAACATGTGGAAATAAAGTCTTAAGCATCTACTCTACATAGACAATGGACTGGTATCAGCCTTCTCAGGCTACAAAGTGCAATGTAAAACTAACGAGTGTTCTGCAAATACATCTGTTTTATCACTTTTCTAAATTTTTTATTTGGTAAATGAATAAAAATGTGTTAATTCAGAAATATGTGTAGGTACTTTCTTTTGAGTGACATTTACTGAATCATCTGTTGACAGTTTATCCTTCGTTCAGGAATGCTGATTTGCTAGCATGCAAGTGCGAGCACACACACACACACACACACACACACACACACACACACACACACACACACACACACACATTACAGTTCAGTGGCTTAGCATGACAGGGTAACTTGTTTGACATGTTTTTAATTCTAGGAGAGTGCAGTAAAATAATAACTCTGGGATTTACAAAGAAAAAGCTTGTAACTCATTTGCATCTAGCATGGTTATGCAGTTAAACAACAACAGATTCATTAAGGCCTATACTAAGTGTACACAATCTGTATTCAAGAACATCCCTACCACATGTTTTCAGCATTCTAGTCAGTCAGAAAGATTACACTAAGTGCACATGCAGTCTACACTTTGTGGTAACCTTTATGAATCCCCCTATATTTAAGGCTGCAAGAAAATCCATAGGAAAACTAAAATTAGGAGGAAGAAGGTGTGACTTATGCTTGTGTTTACTGTTCACTCAGAATGATGTACACTTAGGATAGGTGTTAATGAATCCCATGGATCAAATAATCATACAGCAGCTAAGCAATCTCAAAATGCAAATTGCTTTTTGACTTAATACTACTAAAAAACTGCTATTGTCCCTGTGAGGCTATAAACAACTGAATATGAAACACTATCATTCTAACAGTGGCAGTGAATTTCATATATATATATATATATATATATATATATATATATATATATATGTGTGTGTGTGCATGTGTATATGTATTCAGTTATGATAAATTTTTCATAGTTATATCTTATTTGCATTTATACAAAACTAAAGACATAAGGTATGGCAGTGCAAGCAATGCAATGACAAAAGATAGCTTCTGTCTGTTGTGAGCTTTTGCATTGCACTTAAGATTCATTTTAGCACCTTTTAACCTATGATACATAGTCTCTGTATTCCAAAGGTAAAAACTGTCCTACTGATACTAAGCCCCTCTTTCCTCAGTAAGATTTCTCACTAACCCAGAGCCAAGTTTGAACCCTGGTCACTCATGTTGCAGGTGGAAAAGCATGCATTTCTTTTTTTTTTGTCAGCCAGTGCAATGGATTAAGGCTTGTTTTCTAAAGCCTGCAAAAAAACAAACAAAAAAAAAAACATGAGTTTGCAATGTAAACACTTCTGTAAATAAAGCATGATCTGATGGCCTACAGTGAAGAAACTCTGTTTCCAGATTACCCCTTCTGACAAAGGTAAACTGAAGAGAATCAAAAACAAGTCATCAGGTAAGTTTGCAGCAGGTGTGAACTAGAGAAGAGGAAATGAAAGCTGAAGTGTGGGTAAGGGTTTGAATCTTAAACCCCTCCTCCACTCACATGCATGCACCTATTTGCAGATGGAATCCAGACCTCCCCTCCAGCGTGGCCGATTTACTGAAGCTGATAAAAGATATCCTTTTATTAAAAAGTTCAAAGAATTTGAACCCGAGGGTACTTTTTCAAAGACAGTTTTTCTTTGTTGATCAGTATTGCTCCTTCCAAAACTTGCAGTAGTTTTGGTTCAAGAGCTTTCATCAAAGTCCATGAAAACAATTCAGAAAACTCGATTAAAGTCTCCGTACTTTCCGAGTACGCTTAGTGGCCAGATTGGTCTGAGTCATAGCTGCAATGAAAAAAAGGTCTTATTAAAATAATAACAAATTGCTTTTACATTTGCATAAACAAAACTCAGTAAAGCTATTACACTGGGAGATGGGAACAAAGGAAGTGAAGAAAACTACATCATAAATTACAAGTAATCAGATATCAGCTTATACTGACTGTATAAGCAGCAATTTTGTGATGCAGTACTAATGCAGCTGTTTTAATAATCTCTGTTAGATTTGTCATAATCAGGCAGTATGCATTCTTTGAAAAACATTGCAAGACATGATTGCCATAAAACAATTAGGTATTTGCCCAGGTCATGTATGAAAAATATATATAACAACCAGCTAACATATGAATGAATGAATGAATGAATGAATGAATGAACAGATGAAAAATAATGAATAAATGCTTAAATAAGTATTTAGTCTTTCAAGTGAGGATATGAGGTCATTAGATACACTCAGTGTCAATATCACGTCAGAATGATTTTGATATAATGTAATTCTTAGTGCCGTGAATATTTTTCTTTTTTCTTACATTTTAAAAACATGGTAAATTGCTGTTTAATGTTTTGTTACATTTTGGTGCTCCTTTATGACCAGTGCCTATCTGATATGTCCCACTG
This sequence comes from Protopterus annectens, assembly GCF_019279795.1. NCBI lineage: Eukaryota > Metazoa > Chordata > Ceratodontiformes > Protopteridae > Protopterus > Protopterus annectens. Next base: position 115,261,136 of record NC_056745.1, read on the forward strand.
TACCTACATATGTTTGTTCCGGTCACCTTAACCTGTCAGCGTACCTCTCTAGACCAGACCCACCAGCCCCCTCCAACTCCCACTTTTAGGACACTGGACAATCATATGTTCTTGGTGAAAGGATGAAGGGGGGTTAAGAGCATTCCAGTATTGTTTAATTTTTATTTGCTTGCTCCTTTGACTCCTTGGGTAGAGCCATAGTTATGTCAATATCTTTGCAGCACACTCTACTGAGTGCAGTACCCAATGTCTGTCTATACCTCATGACGTACTACAAACTGACACTTATTTCCTTGACCTCCACCAGAAGGCGTTTAAGCTACATCTATTCCCCGTTTCTCCCTCCTGAGATTAATGAACTGATTCTGCAATGATTGGCAGGCTGCTTGATTTAATTCAGGGTGTAAATAACCAAACTAAGTTTAAGGATTTGGGTATTTGGAGTTCAAAAGAAGCAGAGAGTGTGAAGTGTTCTAACACTGTTCAGTCTGCTTTTCAATAAACATTTACTAAATACAAAAAGGATATCCTAATGTGAGGCTAGCATGAGTAGTCACCTTGGTGGGTTAGGGATGGTGCTGTTTAGGCTTTCTTTCTTTTGGGGCAAGTGGTTTCTTACCCTGGGAAGATCTTTGTTGTTCCTCTGGTTCGATGAACTGGGATTTCAATATTCTCTTCTTGAAAATCTCATCTTTGATGATGTGGGGTATCAATGATGTGAAGTAGATCTATATTGTGTGTGTGTGTGTGTGTGTGTGTGTGTGTGTGTGTGTGTGTGTGTGTGTGTGTGTGTGTATATATATATATATATATATATATATATATATATATATATATATATATATGGGCTTATGTCAAAACATTGAATACTCACATCATCGAATCCAACTTCATCAAACCCCCTTTGTCGAATCTTCATTATATTAAACTCTAGGAACAATGAAAATGATCCCTAGGAAAAGAACCACTCGACCACCAGGACAAAACAACAAACAGCAAAAGAAAAAAAACTTCCAAGTGGGGGGCTTCTCTCGCTCACCCCCCCAACTAAATATACCAACACTGAGATTGTACTACAGTGGAGGAAGGGAAGGTTCACCATGGTGGCCAAGTGGTTCTTTTCCTGGGGTTTGTTTTTGTTGTTCAGGGAGTCCGATATAATGCAGAGTTGACAAAGTCAGTTTGAAGAAGTTGGATTTGATAATGTGAGTATTTGATATTTTGAAGAAGACCCATATATATGTGTTATTCTGCTATAAACTACATATTTTGGTGAATATATTTCTAGTGTGTATACTGCCAAGGGCAAGATTACAGTTGCAGCTTCACCAGTCTCTAAGTCTCTCTAAAGAGAACACGACAAAAATCACCTAGCCTCCTCTACTCTACACGGATACTGCCCAACTCAAATATATTTCTTTCCCACTCTGTGAAGCGATTTTGCTATGTGCTTATATGTTCCATTCCTGCAAGCAGTTTCTAACTGCTCCTATTGGTATCAAAACCTTCTCCAACTTCTCCAACCCCTCCTGACATTCAAACACATCTGTCCAACATCCCCACCAACTTTTTTTAACACAATTCCTCCAGCTCATCAATTACCCTGATTAAAATCTCCTTCTCTTAATTTCTCTCCCCCTTTAATTCTACTCTTTTAGCTTAACCTCTTCCTTTGTCCAAAGTGTGTTTCTTAACTTTCCTCACCCCCCCCCCTCCACAATAGTTGCTATAGCCTCTCCTGGCTCATAAACATTTAGCTTACTGATCTCCACTAGTCACTGATTGTTTTTCATCTTTTTCTTACTGTGTTATGGCCATGACAATTTGTTCCAGCTCCATTCAGCCATTGCTTTGTTAGGGCTTCATTTCGCTCCCCAACCCTACCTCCAAATCCCTCCCACCCTAACCTACTCTACACTTACACTTGTGGAATTCTTTTTTCCTCCCATTTCACTCCTCCCCTTCCTGTACATTCCTACCAATTGACACACTCCATCTACTTCCTCACCACACCTCCTCTACCTGCTTATTCCAACCAGTTGACACACTTTATCTTCTTCTTAACCACACCTTCTCCCCCTTTCTAACCTACACTTTTCTTTCTGACTTCCATCAGTCCTTCTTTCCTACCCTCCCAAAACATGATTTTTATATATGTCACTACTCTCCTTTTGCTACTGTTTCACCCTACATTTTATAAAACTAAAATCTCCCCCATTAATTTACCACCCACTACTGAATTTGGTAAAACCTTAACCTGTAACTGTAACACCTCATTTATTTAACCTGTCTGACTGTTACATGCACAAATTCAAACTATTTGACCCCTACACACACCCACAGAAAAGTAAGCCTAAATAATCTACTAATAATTCCAAGATTCGAGAGTGCAACACATCAGCAAAATTATATTCTCATCTGGAGATATTCACCTTCACCCTGGCCCACGCACCCCTCCCTTTCATGACACCTTACCCACAGTCCCATGCTACCTCACACAGAATCATCAATCAAGTGTTTAACTATTATGTCCATGAATACGTGCAGCTTTCTCAACAAAGTCTGCAAATTTCACTTGTGGATTATCCAACACTCTCCTAACAAAATAATTCTCACCAAAACTTGGCTTAAACCCCACATCACAGACACTGAACCCCCGATAAAATATCTTCTGCTCTGATAGGATCCACAAAAAAGGAGGTGTTGTCCACATCACTCCCCAACTTTCACCCTGCTGAACTCTTCATACGTTCATATGTTCATAGATGTGTACTATGCTAATGGCCATGGAGACTTTACAAGCCTAGCTCATAGGATTACCCTAGCATTGTGCCACCCGACCTTAGTTCCTAATGCCTCTGTCGAGTAGAGCCACTGGAGTGATCCCCAGGGTGAATTTTCTATTTCCCATCCACTCATCAAGATTTCTCCTGAAGAGGGCCTGTGAGGTGTTCTGCTTGACATGTATGGGAAGTCTATTCCATAGCATGGACAGTCTCTGGGTTATGAACCTGTCCCTCCAGCATGTTCTGTTGATTATGGTAATGAGGTTGAGGTCTCTGGAGTGTGTGGTGCAGAGGGATTGGGATTTCTTTAGATGTAGCATTTCTAACAGAGCTGGGTCAGACATGGCTTTGTAAGTCAAGCAGAGATTGCCTCTAAGTAGGCGATATGAGACAGAGAATAGTTGGAGTTTTTTTAGTCTGTCCATATAGCACAAATGTTCAAGGCCTAGGATCCTCATTGTGAGGTACTTTTGCAGCCTCTCCAGTTGTTGCAGGTGTCTAGTGAGGTACATGCCAAATGAGGCATTGTACTCAATGATTGGCCTAATGAGGGAAGAGTAGAGAGAGACAATGACCACTTTCTTCCTGGATGCAGAACCCTTAGCAATGAGATGTGCCACATAGAAGGACTTTCTGACCACAGTGCAAACGTGGTGGTCAAAACAGAGGTTGCTGTCAACCTGTGTTCCCAGATCTCTTATAATGCCTTCTGTGTTCAGTGGACTACCATCAATGAGGTAATTCAAGGGAACTGGGTATTTCCCAAGGGGGATGATGACACATTTTGTTTGGCATTGAGCTTAAGGCCATGGTTCTGACACCAGTCGTTGGTCTCATTGAGGCCTTTCTGTAGGATGTCAACATCACTTGGGGAGTTAATAATAGCTCCCAACTTGCAATCGTCTGTAAACTTTGTCAGCCAGTGTCCCTTCATGTTGGCCTGGACTTCAGAGAAGAAAATAGCAAACAGGAGAGGACCCAGGACCAAATCCTGTTAGACTCCACTCGTGACTGGTTGGCAGTCTGACTTGGAGTCAGCTACTTTCACACTGTGGGTTCTATTTGTGAGCCAGTTTGCAACCCACTGAGTGATATAGGGGTTGATGCCTAGCTTAGTGTGTTTTTCTGATTCCTGAGTGGGGGATAGTATCAAAGGCCTTGGCCAGATCAAGGTAGGCCATATGAACTACCTTGCCTTCATCCACAGCTCTGATGACTAACTCAAAGAAGTTAACCAAGTTGAGCAGGCATAATCTACTCTTCACAAAACCAAACTGTGTAGGATGCAGGGTTTGGAGATTCCCTATATCCTTGTTTATTAGGTCCATGATGATGCGTTCCATAGCTTTGCATATCAGACTTGTCAGGTTAATGGGGCAATAATACCTGGGGTCTATAGTTGCTCATCCTTTGTGGAGAAGGATGACTGTAGCAGTGCACCATTCCATAGGGACAAAGCCTGAGGTGAGGCTGTGATTGAACAGGGTACAGAGGTGAGGTGCCAGTTCACTCTGTAGTTCAGGTAGAACACAGCCAGGGATATTGTCAGGTCCCATAGAAACTGTATTCGTGACCTTGGACAGTGCTGTTTTAATCTGTGCAGCAGTAATACTGGGTGCCTGGCAATCTACTGGTGATTTATCCTTTGGGGGGTAAAGTTAGCACTGAATCTGTCGGCCAGTATATTGGCAATATTTGTTGGCCCGGTATAGGAGGTACCATTGTGCAGTAGCTCAGAGCAAATCTGGGTATTGCCGTGGAGATTCTTTAAATAACTATAGAAGGCCTTGTGGTCGTCTTTACTATCTGCTGCAATTCTGTTTTCATAGCTAGCTTTAGAGGACTTGATGAGGGATCTCAACCTTTTGTTGAGGCTGATAAGGGAGTTTTTCCAGTCTTGGGACTTCACCTTATTCTACATCAGTTTCCTCCTTCTGTTGTAGAGTTTGTTTATGGCAGGCGGCCACCAAATTGGCTTCCTTTTTTTTTGAGGAGAGTGTCTTGGTTATATCGGGTATGGCGAGATCCATGAATTTGTGTATGTGTTTGTACAGTGCATTGGTGTATGATTCTGCAGTCATGCAACTATTCTCCATTTGCATGGCTGCCGTAAAGTTAGCCAGCTCTGTTTTTAGGAGCCCAAAGTTAGCTTTGGAGAGTTTTTCATGGTGGTTATCTTTTGGAGGGGGTGGTGGGAAGGATGTGGACTACAAAGGTGATTAGTTTGTGGTCGAATCTAACCAGGGAGGAGTTGACTACTGGTGTAGAGCAATGGTCCCCCATGTTGGTAATGACCAGGTCAAGGATGTTGCTACCTCTAGTGGGGGTAAGAACGAGCTTTACCAGAGCATTGGAATTAATGAATTCCAGAAAGCATTGGGCAAATGTATTGGTACACAAGTAGTTTTCCCAGTTAATGGAGAGGTAGTTGAAGTCACCCAGTATGAGAGTGTTAGGTTGGATCCTAATATTCTCCATTTTGCTTATGAACATGGAGTGCAAGTCTTGGGACATTGTTAGGGGACCTATAGCAGGCTGCAACTTGAATCGCTGTCTTACCCAGTGTCAGCCCCACCTGAAGTATCTCAGATGCATCATGTTGGGCTACCAGTCTGGAGGTGTGTGCATCCTTTATGAATATGGAAACACCTCCGCCCTTGGAGCTTCGGTTAAAGTTCTGGGGAAAAAAGGTGTGGAATGAGTTATAGCCTGGTAGTTCAGGGGTACTTTCTGCTGACTTGAACCAGGTCTCTGTTACAGTACAAATGTCAATGTTCTCCATTTTAAGGAGTGCTTCGAGCGAGTGCATTTTAAGGTTTAGTCTTCTAGCATTGAACAGCATGACTCTCAGATTGCATTTGTTTGTAGCTGTTACGGTGGTAATTTGGTCTTTGGAACACCACCTAAAAAAGGGACTATAGGGGTAGCAAAAGCCTTGACCAGTATCCGGAAGCCCAGGTGTGACAGATGCAGGCCATTTCTGGCAAAGCATCGAGGTCTGTCAATCATGTCATCCCAGGCAGATACTGGATTCCCTTAGAATGACACCAGAAACTTAGGAAATTGTTGAAATAAACAATTTTCTGCTTGTACTGTGGTATCATTCTGGGTGATGGTAGGATGCTGCTTAGGGCTAGGGTCATACCTGCCTGGGCTACATAATCCAAGAGCTCCTCTATGTATCTTTTCATGTAGTCCAGGGAGGTATGTTTCAGGTTATTCACACCCACATGTACAATGACAGAGTCATATTTGTACCTGTTGTTGAGGGACCTGAGTGCGTTTGTTATGTGATGGATCCTGGTGCCTGACAGGCAGGTGACTGTTACTTTCTTCTTATTCAACCTAGTGAGTGAGACATCAGTGTGCCTCACTATCGAGTCACCTATGACTAGTGAGTGAGACATCAGTGTGCCTCACTATCGAGTCACCTATGACTAGTGAGTGAGACATCAGTGTGCCTCACTATCGAGTCACCTATGACTAGTGAGTGAGACATCAGTGTGTCTCACTATCGAGTCACCTATGACTAGTGAGTGAGACATCAGTGTGCCTCACTATCGAGTCACCTATGACTAGTGTGTGGGACATCAGTGTGCCTCACTATCGAGTCACCTATGACTAGTGAGTGGGACATCAGTGTGCCTCACTATCGAGTCACCTATGACTAGTGTGTGGGACATCAGTGTGCCTCACTATCGAGTCACCTATGACTAGTGTGTGGGACATCAGTGTGCCTCTCTATCGAGTCACCTATAACTAGTGAGTGGGACATCAGTGTGCCTCACTATCAAGTCACCTATGACTAGTGTGTTGGGCATGCAGTTTTGCCTTAATGGCTTTGCTTGAGTGGCACACTGTTTAGGAGAGTTATGTGTCTAGTGATTAGTGTTGTGTTGTGGTGGTCATGTGCATTTCTGCCTTGGGGCTCTCTGCTGTTTGGGTAGATTTTTATTGAGAGCCTCCATGAAGGTGGGTGTGTGGTTTGTATTTTTATGTGAAGGCAGTGCTGGTGTGTGTTCTGGAGAGCTATGTGTCCCATGTGGTGTGGTGCAAGTGTTGACCTTCTCCTCTTGACCAGCTCTTCCGGTCTTGGCTGGAGAGTGAGTGTCTTCCAGTTTGGATATATAAGTGCATCTCTCACAAGTCTGAGTGTTGGGAGGTAAGAGGAGAAGGTTCTCAGTGTAGATGAGGCAGTTGCTACATTGCCTCAAGATGCCCAAGTTCACCAGGTTAATAGCAGAAAGCACAGGGAACTGACCTTTAGACATGACTGGAGGGGTGGGCATTAATAAATACTGTAGCTGTTTCCTTGTAGAACGTTTAGTGCTGGTAGCACTTTTGTGTGCTACAATAATTGCTACAAGAAGTCTGGTAAAGTGTTAAACTAATAAGCTAGTAAAAGTGCAGGAGAGGAGAGAACTAGCAGATCTAAAGGAAAAATTGAAGAGTGGACTTTGGCACCACTCAGAAGCGTATTTACAGTCCTAGATACAGAAAATCTGTATCTGAACTAGATTAGTTACAGGACAGGTGGGAAACAAGCGCAGATGTGGACTTTTAAACCAGAAAACGGCCAATAAGCTACAATTTCTAGGCTATAAATCACTCCAATTGTGGTAGATACACTACCTAGTGCTTACCACTTTCACTGATAAGCTAGAAGGCTTCCCTCCAACACAGAAAGGCTTGGGGGACTCAGAAGCTTACCAACAGTCCTGTATACAGCAAATCTGTATCTGACTAGACTAGTTACGGGAAAGCAGGAAACAAGCGGAAACATGGGCTTTTAAACCAGAGAGTTGAAAGAGATGGAAAAATGGTCAATAAACTTCAATTTCTGGGCCAAAAACCACTCCTCTTACTGGCCAACTACAAAGTAAACAACCACAGAAAGCTTTGCTTTATTGGTGTGTGTGTGTGTGTGTGTGTGTATATATATATATATATATATATATATATATATATATATATATCCCCAGGAAATAACGTCCCTGTTCTAGAAAACTTTCTCTCCTCGATCTCCCACTTCATATCAAATGAAACAATAATATTGCGTGATGTCAACAATCACTGGTAAACTTTGACCATTAACTCCCATACCTCTAGTATAAATTTCCATGGCTTCTCTCAACTAATTTCCACCCCTACCTGCTATAGCATATCCACTACTTCCAGCTTTATCATAGACTGGATCCTAGTATCCAATCCAAGCCTGTACCCTAACCCCAAAATGTTGCCTGAGTCTATCAGCAACCACCTTCCAACCAGCATTCAAAGGCTCTCTCCATCACATTAGACAACACAATGTAAAGAGTGCCATAGTCTCACTAACTTCAACTCTTACAAGTTCAAATATAGACTTTCATCTATAAAATGGTCCTTCCTCTTTAACCTACCACTATAGGATGCTGTTGTGAAATTCAGCTACACTTTTCTGGATATCCTCCATTCCCTGGCTCCTCTTAGGAAAATCAGAGTGAAATCTCTCCATGCACCTGCGCTTTCTCATTCCACAGGAACCCTAATGCACAAAAGGGATACTGCATGGAAGAACTGGCTAAAATCCAAGTCCCCCAATGACCCACAAACCTACAAACAACTCCAAAACCACACCAAAAAACAAGTCAATGATGACAAAAAAAACTAGTATCTAAAGCCACAAACAAACTATCAAAATATCCAGAAAAATTCTGGAGCAGCATTAGCAATATCTTTTATCTAGGTTCTCCCAGTATACCTAACCCTTCTCCAAATAACTCTCTCTTTGAAACTGCCACTAAACTCAACTCCTGTTTTATTGACTCCATTAACAAACTTACCCAAAATGGTCACACTTAAACTCACCCCCCCGATAGTAAACTTATCTTTTCTGACAAATCTGTCATCACTACCTACATCAAATCATTACTGACCAAATTAAACTCTGCTCTCCCTCAACAGACAATCTACCACCAGTCTTCCAAAAACTATCTGCAACACTATAGCCTACCCTATCTCCATCCTTATCAACAGATCCATCCAAAAATTTACAGTCCCTTCTATCTGGAAACAGTTCTTCACTATTCCAATTCATAAAGGAAGACACTGCACTGACCTTACAAACTACAGGCCCATAGCCATCCCGTCCCTCCATTCAAAAATATTTGAAAAATGCATGCAGAAACAATTCCTTGAACATCTTCTACAAGAAAATCTACTCACTGCAAACCAGCATGGTTTTCACCCTAGCTACAACACAACCTCTGCTCTAATCTCTTTTCTCATACTATCGCTCAAGCCAGAGACAACAATAACATAGTATCCTGCCTGTGTCTTGACCTCTCCAAAGCCTTTGACACTGTCTCTCACCCTAAGCTTTTCACTAAAATTCTGATCTTGGTTTCTCCAACTCTACACTCAAATGGTTCTCTAGCTACCTTTCCAACAGACAGCAGTCTGTTAAGTGTCTCTCTTCCTTCTCACACTTCCTCCCTGTTAATAGTGGAGTACCACAAGGTTCCATTCTTGGACCACTAGTATTCAACATCTTTAGTAACTGTCTCCATACAGCCTGCTCTCAGTCCTCACTTATACAACATGCCGATGATTCCACTATCATCTGCTCATCTGATAATTCTTCACAACTTCACTCTGTCACCCAAAACTCCTTTACCTGCAAACCCCTTTAACTTATTATGAAAGACTAAAATATCTGAACTTCTAGAGTGTCTCTTACAGATATCTAAGAGGAGATCTTATTTGGGTATATTGGGCATTTAGAGACAACTACCTCTGGGAATGTTTGGGGTTATCAAAAAGTAGTAGAGAATCATCAGACAACTGATGTAGGAGATTCTATAGGAATGAGAAGTGAACTAATTGGTTCTCTGACAGAGTAGATGATACATGGAACAGACTACCAAATTACATTAAAACAAGCACTAGTTTAGATATTTTTAAGAACAGCCTGGACACTTACTATGGGAACAAGTGTTTTGGTACATTGGCAAGCTAGAAGGGCATTAATGCCCATGCTTGAAATATTTGTATATATATATATATATATATATATATATATATATATATATATATATGCATGTATATATGTATGTACCTCCATCAAGAGGTGGCTAACTGATAATCAACTTATACTCAACCCCAAAAAACTAAACTTCTCCTATTTCTCCCAAAATCTCTCATCTGAAATCTTCCTTCACTATCACATCCCTTGACAACACCGTAATAAATGTAGAAACACACACCAAGCTCCTGGGTGTCATCATTAATGATCAACTAAAATTCAATCTACATGTTCCAAACTGTATAAAAAAATCATCAAAAACTTGGCTTGCACTATAGAAAGAAGAAATTCCTCAGCAATGACTCCAGACTCTGCCTTGCCTATGCCTACCTTCTTCCCACTTTACGCTATGCATCTCCTATCTTAACCAACCTACAATCCTCCCTAAACTTGAACTCTCCTATAATAAAGTCACTAGGTTTGCCACAAATCATCCCTAAATTTACACCACTGCCTCTCTCTAAAATCCCTAAATTGGCTTGAGCTCCCTCACCACCTCCTCCTCGCTCAATTGCTCCTTACTCACTCCATTACTAACAAATCTACCTCCTGCCCTGCCCTCTCATCCCTCATCACCTGCTACACTCCCAATCGGTCGCTGTGGGGTTCTGATCAGCTTTTGTTGGAAATCTACAAGCCCAAAAAACAATAGGCCAAAATTTATACAGCTACTCAGTAGCCTTGGCCTGGAACAAATTTCCTTTAACCATCAGAACTATATCAAATACCCACAACTTCAAAAAAAGCATTAAGAGAAACACTACTTAACTCATGGCTCTGCTCCTGCCTGAACCCAACCTAACTCTCTCTCTAGCCTACCTCCTCACCCCAAACTCTCACTGTTTCCCTCACATCTCACCTTCTATTTTCTCCCTCCTACACCCCCATCTCTAACTACCTTATACCCCACCTTACTCCTTCACCACTTCTCCCTCAGTTCACCTGCCTATCTCTTTCACCCCCTCTTCTAATGCTAGCAGCATACTAGTGCAACATTATAAAATTTGGGTCTATATTATAAACACGAACGCTTACTTTATCAAATCCCTAAACGTTGACCCATCCTCATCGAACCGCATAAACACCGAACTCCCTAAACTGCAAAATTTAAAACATCGAACTATCATACTTCTCACAACAATGACAAGTAAGGGAAGTTTCCTGATACCTACACAAACAAACTAAATAAACCACATACATACACTAACCAAAACCCTACATCTAACCCTACACTAAATCTTACATATACCACAAAGTACGCACTTAACTTAACCCGCACCCTAACCCTAAGGTCCGTAACTATCACACACTTACCTTAAAAAGCTAAACCCAAACAAACTAAATAATCCACACACAAACACTTAAGAAAACTCTACACTAAATCTAACATACATTACCATCTATGTACTTACCTTAACCCGCATCCTAACCCTAAGGTCCGTGACTATTGCACACTTACCTTACGGAGCTATACAGCAGAAGGCCAACCATGACGATTTGACGTTTCTGGTTTTGCTCTTCTGGACATTCAATGTTTTTGCGGTTTGATAAGGACGGGTCAACATTTAGGGATTCGATAAGGTAAGCTTTCGAGTTACTAATATAGACCCATAAAATTCTACTGCCTCTGTGATGTACATGCTTGTTCATGTTTGCACATTTCCTAGTTCCACAGGCTAATAGCAACCTACTGTTTTATGTCCTTCTTATTCCTCCTATGCACCATCTTTTACAATGCTTTGTTCTGTTGTAATTTTTTTTTCTATATTTAGTGTTTTTTTTCTGTGTGGAGCTTTTCTCTCCAGACCTCTGCTGGAAAAAGGTACCTTCCCAGTCAGATATATCCTGGTTAACAAATGTCAAAATAAAATAAATGAATAAGTAAGACATGGATTTATATTATATCACTGAGTTTTCGGAAACACGAAATTCATATGATCAAGACCATATGAATGAGTTTCCGAAAACTTGAATTTAAAAAAAAAATTGACATTTTTACATGGGGATAAGCCCTCCACACCCCCGGCAAATTATATACACCAACTCGGAGATCGCACTGCAGTGGGGAACAGGGTATATTTGTTATTTTTTTTAATTATGAGTTTTTGGAAACTTGATCATATGGTCTCGACCATAAGAATTTTTAGTTTTCAAAAACTTGATGATATAATATAAATCCGTTTCATCAACGTGCAGACAACTGAGAACACATTGCCGAAAACTTAAAATACAAACTCCCAGGGCATCATATTTTACCTCTGGGAAACTAACTACTTGTCCACCAAAAATTAAAATAGAAACTGGAGCAATTAAACACAAAAAACTGAGGGGCTTTGGCTCTCACACCTCCCATGTAGGAGGCTGCCCCCCACTCTTCTAACTAAATATATCAACTCCGATATCGTGCTATAGTGGAGAAAAGGGCAAAGTTCACCATGGTGGCCAAGTGGTTAGTTTCCCAGAGGTAAAATACAATGTTCTGGGAGTTCATTATTGTAGGTTTTCAGCAATGTGGTCTCAATGATCTGCCAGTCGACAAGATGGTAAGTTGACGATGTGATCCATATATATATATATATATATATATATATATATATATATATATGTAAATAAATACACACATGCACCAAATGAAAGAGTGAAAAGATCACGCAGACCAGACAAACCATTCAGTAAAAACTCCAAGAAAGATCCAGCTAAACTAGACTCTTCACTATGTAATACCTTAAACTCCCTGTAGTGGAGTCCTAAGAATATATGCAAATGACTTTTTAAAGACATGCTAGTGTTTCAGCTACATGGTTTCTGTATGCTAATGACTTTTCAATTTTTACCTTTTAAGTCTTTTCTGGTACATTCTGACAGTGTGTTTTTATATTTATATATATATATATATATATATATATATATATATATATATATATATATATATATATACATACACATACACAACACACAGACACACACACACACACACACACACACACACACACACACACACACACACACACACACACGGGTGTGTGTGCGTGTGCGTGTTTTCACAACATTTTGTCAAAAAGGTTCTTAGTCAAATGAAATGGGATAAATGTGCTAATGGTGAGGTCCCATTTCATCAAATGTGGTCTTACATTTATTTTTCAGTGTTTGTTTTTGTAGGAGGGATTTAATATTTGGGAATCAGTATGAGATAGTGGCAACATGTCTTTAGGGGGTTGTGGTTTTGTGGATACTCAAGGAAGATTATTAAATTTTTTTTGGTTTGTGCAATCACAGAATAGTGCAGGTTAGGGGGTTCCCTTTCCTCCACTACTGTGCAATCTCAGAGTTGGTATGTGTCCAGTCCCAATTGTAAATATAATTTCTTTAGTATTTTTGATACATCAGGAGTCATTTTTCCCCTTTTTTTGTTATTTTGGAGTTTATTTGTTGTGGAAGTACACACACACACACACACACACACACATATATGTATATATATATGTATATATATATATATATATATATATATATATATATATATATATATAGTAGTACTTTGAAATATCAAAAGTCAAAACATTGATCCAAAAGGATCAAAAAAAAAAAAAAGAAAAATAATTATATATACTTACTCTGAGATCACACAACTGCAGTGAAAGAGTAAATTTCTACTGTTTGCTGTTCTGTGATTTCCCACAAAGCAACACCAGCAAAAGTGATCAAATCACTATTTGATCACTTCTGCCAGAGGTAAACACGTCTGATATTATGAACGTTCAGTTATATGGAATGCTGTCAGATGATTCCAAAATGTGTGCCAGGTGGTTACTACATGCTGAAAGCAATTGTTATTGAAAATTTTGCATTGGTTGCATGATGTAGCATAGGTTTTTCAGGCACATGTCAGTTTCTGTTGCTAATGTCAAAACCTTTGGATATATTGAAAGTTTTGGCATTAGGGTACGGAAGTATGTCTGTGTTAAAGTTTGTGGGTAGGGTTAAAGTAAGGGCTAGGTAAGGGGATAGGTGGAAGACATTTATGTGTGTGTGTGTGTGTGTGTGTGTGTGTGTGTGTGTGTGTGTGTGTGTGTGTGTGTGTGTTTATGTATGTTTATTTTTATTTTTTTATTTTATTTTACATTTGTTGAAATACATTTTAAGCACAAATATCATAATACACATTATTACCTATTTCTAAAACAAGAATAGTAAGAGTAAGAGCAAGGCAAGAGAAATGAAAGAAAGTTATCAAAAGAAAGAAGAGGAAGTTGACTTTCTAGGGAATAAGTAACATCATGATGAACATACTAACATGTTTTAATACCAAGAAGAGATTATAAAGAGACAAATACTTGTTTGAAAGAGAGATGGAGAGAAAAGTAGGGAGAGAAAGATGGATTAGATGAAGCAAATAACGAATCACCTGCTAGGTTATTGGATTTGGTTAAGGTAACTAGCAGCGGAGTTCAGATTAGAGTAGGGGGTTAAGAGGTTGGAGAGTATAGGTGTGTTGTGGGGTTGGTGGAATGCTCTTTGGACAAATGTCAGTTGGGACTGAAGCAACATGTTTGACAGTTCAAGCCAGTTAAGTTGCTGCAGATTCAGACAGCGGTGAGCTCTGAAGGGTTTACCAGTGACAAATCTAGCTATATTATTGTACGTGGATGATAATTTTGAGAGATTGTTTTTCTTAAGGTTAGTATAGATTGGTGAGGTGTAGAGAAGAGTCGAGATAAGATGAGAGTGGGCAAGAGTAGCTTTGGCTTGGGAGGTTAAGAAAGTTTTAATTCTCTATTTACATATTTAATGGTATTGTTGATATGACAATCAAAGGTAAGGTTGTTGTCAATTGGTATTGGAGTCAGGTGATATAATGGTTCCATTGTTAGATAGGATAGTAAAGTCTAATGTAGGGGATCTGGTAGTGGGCTTAAAGAGTAGGAGTTTGGTTTTTTTAGTGTTTAGGAGTTGCCTGTGTATAAGCTGTCTTGTGTAGTGTTTCACCTTATTGCATCACCTTTCTAAGGTGTACTAACAATAACCCTGCCCCAAAATCTATCCTTAATCCTTACCTTAGGAAAACCCTTTGCATAACACTAACACAATTTAAATAAATTTGGTCTAAATTTGTTAGAGTGTTTTGTTATACAGTTGGCATTGATTAGCTTTGATTTGATGCTTGTTCATTTCAGTTTTTAAAAAATAGAAAAAATGCTTCTACAAGCTGCATGTTAATCTAGTAAACTAAAAAAACAACCAAAACACTCAACGGAAACTGTCAATGAAACACCAACCTTCAATGACAAAACCTTTAATTTGAGCACTTTTGTCTATCTCACACAAGACTTCTTCAGATTTTGAAGTCTTGTCAGATGTGACAAAAGCACTCAGTCTAATTAAAGGTTTTGTTATTGAAAGCTGGAGTTTCCCTGATGGTGTCAGTTATACATTTGGATTATTAGTCATTTACCTATATTTATATATACATATACATATACATATAGGTTCATAGTAACTGACCAATGTACATAAATATCAAATCAGTTCTGATCAATGCCAGTATATAGAAAAACACAGTTAAAGAAAATCAAACATATAAAGATTTCAAAAGGAAAACATCTTTTTATTGTATTCTTACAAGAAAAAATCTTACCATCACATTCAGACGACAGTTGCCTGAATAGTGGCTGTGTTACAAGAAGAGGTTTTTCTAAGGTAAGGTGTAGGATTAAGGGCTTAGGGGCCCACCTTACTAATACCGCCTAACCCTAACCTTACCCCTAAGCCTAGCTCTGCACCTTTCCTTAGAAGATAAAGCATTTCCATAACACTATCACTACACAAGATAAGCTTGGACACATACCATGCACATCAACACACACACTAGCTCTTAATCTAACCATAGTCCACAAATCATCACACAGATACTTCTAATTTCTAATGCTGAAACATTACTGCCACAAACCATCCTCTTCCTTTTGATGAATGCAGACTTTGATTAGCATTATAATAGGTTCATAGGTTCACAGTTATATAGTAGGCTAATAACCACTAGGGCCTTTATAAGCCTATCCATGCAATCCAACCCAATTGTGTCCCTGTGTATCATGGGCATTTGTTAGGAGAAGGTATGTCAGGAAGTTTCTAGAGGTTGTGTGTGTGGGGCATGTTGTTTGGGCATTACTATCTGCCTTTGTCTATCAGGGACATCGAGGCCAGACCTGGGGTCAATTTCTGATTTCTCATCCATACATTTAAATAGCATTAGGGATGGACTCACATGGATGGGGAGCCTGTTACACAGCATGGGGATAATTTCAGACACTTCTGTCTCACCAATATCTTTCATTATGTCACAAGCAAGATTTAAATCCTTGAATCTAGTGGTTCTGATGTTGTTAATTTAACTGATATGCAAAAGTCCATCAGAGTTGGATCCAAGGATGCCTTGTATACTAGGCATAGATCACTTTTCAGTTCTCTGTAGTAAACAAAGTATAGAGATAGGGCTTTAAAATATTCTGTATAGGACAATCTGTTAGTACCCTGGATTCTTCTGGTAAGGAGCCTTTGTGGATGTTACAACTGTCACATATGCTTGGTCAGGTAGATGCCAAAGGGGGCATTATACTGAATGATTAGTCTGATAAGGGCCAAATAAAGTGGCAATATAAAACTATGACTTCCTTGGACATGGATGCCATGCCCTTACTGTTGTATGACATAACATGATTTTCTTACTACCTTGGCCACATGTTGGTCAAAGTGTAGATTAATGTTTATATATCTTCATAGTTTTAGGGGTGTCTTATCGATGAAGTAGTTAGCCTGGGTGGCAGTTTTCCCCAAAGGCACTATAATGCATTTCTTGTCATTGCATTTTAGTCTGTGACTTTGGCACCAATCATGTGTCTGTGTTAGACCTTCCTGTTTGTGCCATGGGGAGAATCTATGATAGCTCCCAATTTGCAGTCTTATTGACACTTCTTGAATAACACAATAGCTGACTGTCATATAGTTGAAAAAACTCAATTATGCAACAGTTGACGCCATACTAAACAAATGTCTAATTATGTTATGTAAATCTGTCTCTTTCTCTCCCTCTCCCTATATATATATATATATATATATATATATATATATATATATATATATATATATATATATATATATACTTCCGCGTTCGATTCTCGGCTGGGGTGCAGGGAGTGCCTTCTGTGTGGAGTCTGCATGTCCTCCCCGCTGTTGGGTGGGCATTCAAAAGACATGCTTAAATGGGTGTGCCTTCGTTGAAGGTTGAACGTCGAACGTCGAGCTGGTACCTTGGCGTTCATGAAAATCTACTGCCAATCATTAGCGGACCGGAGTTCTGCTGTGGTGACCCCTAACTGGTAAAAGCCGAAAGACAACAATAACATACATATCTATATATATATATATGTATATATATATATATATATACATTTATGTGTGTGTGTGTGTGTGTGTGTGTGTGTGTGTGTGTGTGTGTGTGTGTGTGTGTGTGTGTGTGTGTGTGTGTGTGCGAGTGTGTGTGTGTGTGTGTGTGTGTGTGTGTGTGTGTGTGTGTGTGTGTGTGTGTGTGTGTGTGTGCATATATATATATATATATATATATATATAGATTAGATATAGATAGATAGATATAGATATAGATATAGATATAGATACAAGTATGCTTGTATATCTGTGTGGGTGAACTTGAAATAAGTGAAAACTCCCATTGTTGACTGGCAAAATGTTGATGTGAAAATGTCTAAAACACTGATTTATTTATTCTTTGTTGACCAGGTTAGTCCTACAAGACTAGCAGTTTCTTTTCAGGGGAGTTTCAAGGTGGCATTTTACTACTAGGGATATTTGGTCAGGGCATCAGGAAACTTCCCTTACTTGTCATTGTTGTGAGAAGGAACCATTTTGAAGGAGCACTTCCTATTTCTGTTGCAGGTGCAGAGGCAGCCTGGAGAAAGAAGGAGATGATAGAGTACTGAAGGAGATGAAGGAGAAAGCCAATATCGAGACCGGAGAATGTGTGCTGGATTCTGAGGAAATGTTTCTAAGAAACCTCTTTGATGGAGATGATTCAGCAAATGATGGATGTATAATTATAGCCCTCCAGTCAAAAGGGTTGCGGTATGATTTACTCAAAGAAATGGCGGTGTAAAATGAGCCAGAAAATGAAGTAGATCTTTCCAGGGGGGACATTATTGAGAAAATAGGAAAGGAGGATGCATAGACAATCCTGAAGGATAGTGGTGAGATAGAAAAGAAGACATATGCAGAGAAAATAAAAAGGCAAAGTGGATTAGCAGAAAAGAAGGCAGAAAAAAGTGAAAAACAGAAGTACATTGTAAGGATTCAAAGTAAAAAATCAAAGAAATGGACAGCTATGAAGTATGGGACAATTTAATAGCTCCTCTGGGTGTAAAGGCACAAGAGATAGCAGCATTTATTCTTATTAAGAAAGAGACATTTTGTGACATTATATTTGAAGCTCTTTTTTCAATAGAAAATTTTCTTGGAGAATATGAAAAAAATGAAAGACATAACCCATGGAGTCTTGTATAATAAAAGCATTTAACAGGGAAACAAAAAGAAGATTCATGTACAATTCTGAACACAGGTAGAAAGAAGGACTTTAAAAGGACATCTGAAAGCTTTATGTAAAGAAATATTGGGCACTGCAAATGTTTATGATAAAAAGGGTTTATGGACTGCTGCCTGGGATTGTAATGTTGTGTTAAAAATAGAAAGAGAAAAAAATCATACATATTCCCAGCATGATAAATGTGGAAGGGAATAGGGGTGTTGTAAAATGCTAGGGATAGCCCAAACATGTTTTTTATGGAAAAGAAGGACATTTGATAAGTGATTGTATCAAAAGAAAAAAATTATATTTGTGCGGAAATGGGACTTTATGTAAAAAATGTGAACATATAAATCATCATTCAGAAAAAAGACTTACTTGATAAATTAAGTACTGATGGGAAAATAGCATACTTAGCAAGTGTATTCATATTGTCAACAGCATTTGAAAAGGAATCATTGCATTATTTTTTGTATGCAAATAAAGAAGGAGGAGTTTTGGGGTTAATTAACCCAGTGGTATATGCTGCTTCATTACATTTTTACAAAGTTTTAAAGTGAATAAATGAAAAAGATGAGAGATTGGTAGTAAAACTGTATAAATATAAGCATGATACATTTTGGGATATGGTAAAAAGTGTAAAAGAGAAAAAGAATGCATAAATGAAGAAATAAAATGTTACCAAGAAAAAAATATATTTGTGTGGAAAATAAAAGTTGATGATATAGAAAAAGATAGAAAAGTATGGTATAAGAATGTAATGTTAAATATTACTATGTAAAACCATGGGAAAATCTAACAGATGAAAAAAATTACAGCTATAAAAATAAGAAGCAAACAATGCAATCAGAAAGTAGAATGTCAAGATTTTTTGTGGAGATTGGTAATGAATAAATTGCCAGTAAAAGGAAATATGCCATATAAAAACAAGTGACAGAATATGTTTACATTTCCAAGAAGAAACTACAGAACAC
Source organism: Protopterus annectens (assembly GCF_019279795.1). NCBI lineage: Eukaryota > Metazoa > Chordata > Ceratodontiformes > Protopteridae > Protopterus > Protopterus annectens. Next base: position 115,280,546 of record NC_056745.1, read on the forward strand.
GTGTTTTTGAAATGTAAAACAGTAAAAACGTTATGGGGAAAACTATGTAAAGAACATTTTTTGAAGACATAAAAGAAGATTTGCACTGGGTGTGATGATGGTGGACAGGATCAGGAATAAGTATATTAGTGGGTCAGCCCAGGTTGGAAGGTTTGGAGACAAAGCCAGTGAGGCAAGATTACGCTGGTTTGGACATGTGCTGAAGAGGGATGCAGAGTATATTGGGAAAAAGATGCAAAGGATGAAGCTGCCAGGTAACAGGAAAAGAGGAAGGCCTAAGATAAGCTTTATGGATGTGGTGAGAGAGGACATGCAGGTGGATGGTGTGACAGAGCAAGATGCAGAGAACAGGAAGAAATGGAAACAGATGATCCACTGTGGCGACCCCTAACAGGAGCAGCCGAAAGAAGATGATAAAAGAAGTGTATAAAATAAACATAAATATAATTAAATGTGAATATTATAAAAATAGAAGTAAAGAATATGTTAAAAGAGTAGACAAAAGGTTACTTTATGTTATATGGATTAGATAGAATGAAAGAGCAAATGAAATTATATATTCAATGGTAAATGGATTTTAACAATAATAGTAAGTAAAATCAGATTTTGGTTATGGAAAAAGGAGTGGGAGCCTAATAGGGATGAAAATTTAGCATTATTGTAAAGAAAATTACGAATATGTGTAAACAGATTTGTATACTGATATGTTTGTACATATGTAAATATTTGTAAAAAATACAAGTATATTTATACACAAATAAATGACCCCTACTGTTTTCAATAGGTGCCATGGGTTCTTTTGCACCCACCTGAGCTACCACCAACTCAAACAGATGGGGCCTTGGTTTAATGTCTTATCCAAAGGGTGACATGCTCAGGAGTGCAACACCCCCATTATGCTACATTGCAATATCAACATTTGATATACCTGGTTTGGGAATTGAACCCACAGCCTTCTGCACCAAAGGTGAGTGTGTTAGCTGTTGCACGACTGACACTGCATTCAGTGTTGCCAGTGCTGCATGATTTTGACAGTATGCATGCACTGAGTAACAGACTCCGCACATGCAAATTGTTTAGTTTTTAAAATACATAAAAACTTCATTTTTGAAGGCCCCTCACTCCCTGCTAATTATATATACTAACTATGTGATCACAAAAACATGTGATAAGGGCAAATTTCCCAACTCTGGGAATTGGGTGATCTCATGCATTTGTCAATCAGTTGCTTAGTCAATCATATGCAGTCACCTAAGCAGCTGTCGACCTAATACATGATTGACCATTTAAATAACTCGCATATATTGTATGAGAAAAAACACAAAAGATGTACAGTACCCAAATAGAAGCTGTAATTCACTTTTAATACAAAAAGCACATTCTCTGGATCACAGAAAAACAGATCAGGTGCCCCTCCTTAAAGAGAAGCTTCTTCAGTGTTAAATTATATTCTAGCAACTTATATAACTTTTGTGGCAGGAAATTTGAATTTTTTTCAAATGAAATTCATTTCATATATAGTAAAAGTTAGTAAAAATAGTAGAATCAATGTTTGATTCTAAATATAAGGCCAATAAATATAAAGCAATAAAAAAGATATTTGTACACAAATGCAAAAACATTGTCCTTAAATATTATGACACCAGGTGGCAAAAGTGGAATACTGCATACAAATAAACATGAAAGACAATTTGCATATACATAGCAACATCAAGCAGCAAAAAAAAAATCAAAAAATGACTTGCCATTTTCTGCTAAAGTTTTTTTTTTGTATAAGAAACAGTATAATTCTTATATATAACACCACTAACATTTTATTTTATTTATTTATTTTATTTAACATTTGTTAACCGGGAAAGTCCGACTTGGAATGTAACCAATTTTCAGCGGAGGCCCAGGGAGAAAAGCTCCAGACACATATATTTGATATAGATATATATATACATTATATCATAAGAAAATATATTAATTTGGAAACAGGAAGATAGTAATACAAGCATAAGGCTTAAATTTAATACATAAAATATAAAATTTAGATATAATATACTGAAATTTTATACGAATTCATTTAAACCTATAAAATAAATGGCGACCAAATTTATAATCCGCATTTTTTCTTTAGTATGCAAAAATTGCAGCTTGTCATTTTTGTTAGGTGGAGTAGAATTAAATTGTCGATAACTATAAAACTAAAAGTAGCCTTTCTATGGAATTTATGTTGTCATATTACTGCACTACATTCTCTGTGACATCTCAAATCATATAAATGAGTTGATAAATACTGTTTAAACATTCCAGATGTCTCCACAACATAAAAAGCCCCATATTTATGGGTAGCTAAATAAATAACCCACTCAGTTGAACATGTAATAAATTCATGAATATCAAAATCCCTACGTATATTAGTAGAGGAGAATGATTTTCTTTTTGTAACATATTTACAAAAAACGATAATATAATACACAAGTAGAACCAGAACGGAAAGGCAGCTTAAAATCACACAGTCCATTAATCAGCCATCAGCGTTGTAGTTAAAAATCCATCTTTATTCCACAAATAAAAAGAGAACGAAATGAGCGCTTTCACGTACGCACCATACGCTTCATCAGATTTCATTATTTGCAGAAGCAGCTCAGTTTAAATAGTCACATCTTGCATCCAATTAAGATAACTATCTTGTCAATTAGTAAAATCTCAAGCTTTTAAAGGCATAGCTAACTTCTAAAACAGTATTAAATGTGAATACTTTATTTAATACATCATGACACAATATAATTTATTGCCCTAACATCCTAACCATTACTAAACTAATTCTAAGATATATATCAAAATCTAAATATAAATATCAAATTTAAAGAATAATAATAATAGTTCATTCTTAAAATGAATAATCAAGCCAGTGATATTTAAATTATCACCGATAAATTCATATTTATAACCTTTGGGCTATAGATCAGACTGAAATCAATGCATGGTATATTACGCATCTATATATAATAAAGTGCTTAGTGCTCAGAACTCATTAAACTACATGAGAATGTATGTATGAATAAATATAATTAAAACCAAAACACTATAATATATAAACATGGATATAAAATATAATATTAATAAATAAATATTATTTAAAACCCAATTGATGTGTAGGAAATATATACAGTATAAGTATGTATTCTCTATAGAGTCTAAGGAGATATATAATATATATGAAAAACAGTATGTTATTGATTATTCCTTAACACTGGTTTCATGGGAACATATTGATTTAAACCTGGTGGGTGGTGTGCTCTCATCTTTAGTATCCAGTGTAATTCTTTTTGTTCTAATATATTAACCATATCACCCCCACTATTACCTTTTTCAATAATTTGTAGAACCCTGAATTTAAAACTATTTGTTTCATATTGCATTATATGTTTCGCCAAGGCATTTGTTTCATTGTTCTTCTTTATATCATATATATGATTGTATATTCTCTTCTTGAATTCTCTCTTAGTAAGCCCTATATAGAATGCCAAACAATGTTCACAGGTTGCTAAATAAATGACATTGCAGGTATTACATGATGCATGGAATCTGGGTCTGAACACATAATTCAAAACAGGATGTGTGTACATTTGTACTTCTGTAATGTATTTACACATATTGCAATGATTGCATGTGAAAGTGCCCATATTCATATTGGGCTCTATATCCATTGTCACCTTTTTCTTATGTGTTTTACATAGTAATCTCTTCAAGTTCTTATTGTTCCTATATGTAAATCTGGGATTATCACCTACCAATTTTAAAGTTCTATCATCTATTGTCAGCACCTGCCAATGATCTCTTATGATATTTTTAATCCTCTTATTGTCGTTGGTGTATGTAGTAACGAAGTGCACTCTTTCTTGATATCTTGAGTAGGATTTCTTATTGTGGCTCCAATGGCTTCTTTCTATCTGTTCTATATTTGAATTATCTATTGTTCTAATCACCTGCTTTCTAATTCCTTTGACCATCATCTTATTATAACCCCTCTGAAAAAATAATTCTTCCATCATATCTGCTTGAACTCCAAGATCTGAATGTTCTTTACATATCCTATTCAGTCTAGTGAATTGGCTTTTCACTATACCACTGAAGATATATCTTGGATGCATGCTATCAAAGCTGAGTAATGCATTCTTCCAACATTTTTTTCTGTATAAACTAGATACAATTCTCCCATTACTAATCTTTAAATTTAGGTCTAAGAAATTCACTTCAGTATAGGATGCCTCCATCGTAAACCTTAAGAAACTTGTTGTACTTTCTAAATGTTTCAAAAAGTTCTCAAATTGTTCTATTGTGCCTTCCCAAATTATCAGAATATCATCCACAAACCTAGAATATAATATGATTTTCTTGTATAAATCATTATTAAATAAATGTTCTCTTTCCCACCAATTAACCACCAAATTTGCATATGTATTAGCGCAGGGTGTGCCCATGGCAACACCCCACTTCTGTAAATACATTTGCTCTAAAAAGGAGAAAACATTATTAGAAAGAACCAGATCAAGTAATTGACATATTAATATGTTCTTGTTGCGACTGATTTCAGGATATAACTGAAGTAACTCTCTAATAGATTGTATACCCTGATCATTAGGGATGCATGTAAACAAGCTTTGTATATCCAATGTAACTAATAAATGTGTCCCTTGTTGCAGTTCTACCTTAAGGTTATCAAATATTTCTAACAATTGCTAGCTGTCCTTTAATATAGTGGGAATCTGATTCATAATTGGTCTTAAACTCTTTTCAAGATAAATAGAGATATTTTGTGTAACCCAACCTTCACCATCTACAATAGGTCTGATGGGAGGTGGGAGTATATCCTTATGCATTTTGGGCAAGGCCTTAATATTTGGTATCCGAGGGGTTTCTATAGTGAGAAAATCATACAGTTCTTTATTAATTTGATAGCACATTAACATATCATACAACTCTTCCTTAATCCTATTCAAAATTTCAGAAAAAAAGTGTCAGAAATCTTAGCATATGTATCTGAATCATTTAGCATTAAAAGCATTAGTGAATTATATTCTTCAGTGCTAAATATCACTAGACCTCCCCCTTTATCAGCAGGTCTGATAATTATAGAGGGTTCATTGATTAATTTCTGCAATGATAATCTTTCACTTGTGTTCATATTAAAAAACAAACATTTTCTGTCACCTTTATAAAAATATTTATATAAACTATTCTCACAAAGTTTAATAAAACATTCTATATGTGTTGGTAGAGGTGAACAATACATGCTTTTTTTCCTACAACATATAATATCCTTCTCATTATCTAAAATGCATTTCTTTTTATCATAAAACATTAATTTCAGTGCTAATTTTCGACCAAAAGTTCTTAAATCAACTAAAATGTCCTGTAAACAACTGGCTTGCGAGGGAATAAATGACAAGCCTCTATTAAGGAGGCTAATTTCAGAGTCAGACAATATATAACTAGATAAATTGAAAAATAAAGAAGAATTATTTACTGTCTTTGACGTCGCCTCTGATGGCCGTTCTCCTCTGAGAACTTCCGTTTGCGTTTGTCCCAGCTCCTGGATCTCTCTCTGGGTACTATCGGTTTCCGTATGGAATATGGTAAAAAAAGGGGAGTGACTGCATTGCTCTTTAATATCGCTCCATTGCTAGAAGAACTGGTTTGCTGATTAACCTTGTCCGCCTCTTGGTTGGGCAACGGGGTAGAGGCAGATACTTGTACCACTGGATCCAGAGTATCTGGTGGAGTGATAAAGGCGCTGTCTGAAGTTCTAGTACACGAACTGTTAACCAGAGTGGTGTTGTGCATTCCGCGTTCTTTATTGCTGAGCGTACTGTCTGTGGGATTCAGCACTCTCTCACCATTCCTTGCTGTAACATCATGATTTGCGTAGCGTGGCCAAATGAACACATGACCTTCTGCAAAATCGCGATGGTCTCGCTGCAATTTCCGTTGTTTAACCAGCTGTAATTTATTGCTATAGGATTTAATTTGTGTATAAAGATCATTTAGTCTTCTTATACATGGTTCAGTGTTAAAGGAGTGACGTATTTCTTGATTTAATTTATTGGCATTAGCTAATAGTTCTTGTTCAAGCGGCATAAAATGATCTATAATCAATTGCATGTACTTACGGCTGGTATCTAAGTTAATTTCTTGCCATTTCCTTAACAATTCAGGTTGGCTATCGCCGTAAGTTGGCATGCACAAAACTCTCATGCCTCTCGGTATTATATTAAAATGTAATGAGACTTCTAGATGTTTACGCTGCCAATTATATCTCTGTATTTTATATAGATCATTCTCTAGCTGTTTATAGAGAGTATTAAAATGTTCAATATTAGTAGTGCCTTGCTCATTGTTACTTACTGGAGATGTGGCAAAATCCAGACTCAATAAAGGGTTCTGTCCATTCCTGGTAATATTGGACCATCTATCTACAGTGACCCTCGATTCCGGATTGTAGTCCAGTTCAATGGATAAGTGAGCCATTCCGTGTGGTGAAACAGTTAAAAGAACAAAGCACCAAAAAAAGTCAGTAAAACTGTTCACCTCAACCTGGAACACTTGTCAGAATCCACGAAAATGATAATATAATACACAAGTAGAACCAGAACGGAAAGGCAGCTTAAAATCACACAGTCCATTAATCAGCCATCAGCGTTGTAGTTAAAAATCCTTCTTTATTCCACAAATAAAAAGAGAACGAAATGAGCGCTTTCACGTATGCACCATACGCTTCATCAGATTTCATTATTTGCAGAAGTAGCTCAGTTTAAATAGTCACATCTTGCATCCAATTAAGATAACTATCTTGTCAATTAGTAAAATCTCAAGCTTTTAAAGGCATAGCTAACTTCTAAAACAGTATTCAATGTGAATACTTTATTTAATACATCATGACACAATATAATCTATTGCCCTAACATCCTAACCATTACTAAACTAATTCTAAGATATATATCAAAATCTAAATATAAATATCAAATTTCAATAATAATAATAATAGTTCATTCTTAAAATGAATAATCAAGCCAGTGATATTTAAATTATCACCGATAAATTCATATTTATAACCTTTGGGCTATAGATCAGACTGAAATCAATGCATGGTATATTACGCATCTATATATAATAAAGTGCTTAGTGCTCAGAACTCATTAAACTACATGAGAATGTATGTATGAATAAATATAATTAAAACCAAAACCCTATAATATATAAACATGGATATAAAACATAATATTAATAAATAAATATTATTTAAAACCCAATTAATGTGTAGGAAATATATATATATTGTAAGTATGTATTCTCTATAGAGTCTAAGGAGATATATAATATATGAAAAACAGTATATTATTGATTATTCCTTAACACTTGTTTCATGGGAACATATTGATTTAAACCTGGTGGGTGGTGTGCTCTCATCTTTAGTATCCAGTGTAATTCTTTTTGTTCTAATATATTAACCATATCACCCCCACTATTACCTTTTTCAATAATTTGTAGAACCCTGAATTTAAAACTATGTGTTTCATATTGCATTATATGTTTCGCCAAGGCATTTGTTTCATTGTTCTTCTTTATATCATATATATGATTGTATATTCTCTTCTTGAATTCTCTCTTAGTAAGCCATATTTACAAAAAACACAATTGCCTCAACAGTAACATTCAGAAAGTTTTGTGAAATCTGCTCTGTTTCTCTGTGATCCACAGAGTGTGCTTTGTATATTAAAAGTTAACTACAGCTTCTGTTTGGGTGTTTTTTTTTTTTCATATTATATACATTTACCCTGTTTGTTGCTTTATTGGTCATGCATTGAGCTGTTTGCATGTATATACAATTCTTGACCAGCACAATGGTTGACTGTGACATAGTCAAAAAAACCCTCAATTATGCAACAGTTGACTCCATACCAAACCAATATGTTACCACAAAAAAAAAAAATAGCAAAACTGTTTTTCACCTCTGAATGCAGAGGTTATGCCCCTGAACTCTGTATACATATATTAACTCCTTGGTCACACAACCTGCACAAAAGGGCAATTAGCCCATAACGCAAAACCTATTGTCACACACTAGTTGACCAAAACTCAAGGTGACTACCAGCAAATCCTATAACAGTTAGGAACTATTCCAAAGCAAATTACACTGTAATAAGTGATAATGTATCAAAATTCAATGCCCCTTCCAAGTCAAAGTTAACAGCACTCTATGAGGAATTGTTCACAGAGACTGTGGAGTCATGGACATCCATGTAAATGGCTGTATAGTGACTGCTGTATCTTCTAGAAGTAATCCCAAAACAAACTCTAAAAAGAAATCATACTAGTGGAATCCTAAGCTTAACAGAGTATATAACAAAAGGAAAAAACTATGGCTAAAATGAGGAAGAGCAACTCCTATAGTGATAGGAGCTCTCTAATTAAAGTAAACAAGAAACTAACAGGATTAATTAAGTCCAAAAAGGCAAATTACAAGCTCAGGATAGCCTCATACGATAAAGACAACCACAAGGCTTTCTATGGCTATGTCCAAAACCTGAAAGGCAGCACACATCATCTTGTTGAACGGGTGGTCAGTGGTACCATCTTCACAGAGTGATATAATGAATTTGCTGGCTGACAAATTCAGCTCAAACTTCACCCCCGACTCTCCCCACCTGCCCCCCCCCATGAAATATTTACTAGTACAACCCGCTTCCACCTATTAACAAGGAACAGGTCCTGACAGCACTCACTAAGGCCAAAACACAGCCCAAGTGAGCCCCAAAAGTATCTTGGAATGGCTTCTAAATAGCTTGAAACATGACCTATCAGGACCACTTGAATCAATTTCCAGCTATAGCCTCAAAACAGGCTTTGTACCACAAGAATGGAGGACTGCAACAGTTATCAAATGTAACATGGTTGAACCATCAATCAACTCAGGAAACTACAGACCTATTAGTCTGACTAGTCTAATATGCAAAGCCATGGACAGAATTATCATAGAAATGATCAACAAAGACAAAGGCAACCGTCAGACACTGGACCCAACCCAGTTTGGCTTTGTCAAGTGAAGGGCATGACTATTAAACCTGGTAGACTTCTTTTAGAAGGTCACCAAGGCAACGGAACAGGCTCCCCATCCATCAGAAGCAGAGTCCATTTCTAAGCATATTTAAGTGTAACTTTGACCAGTGGGTGGGAAATTGGAAATTCACCCCTGATCTGGCCTTGATGTCTCTGAGAGGCAGAGATAAACAGACAATAATGACAAAAAGAACATGTCCCCCACATAATTTCTAGAAACTTCCTAACATATCCCCTTCTAATAAATGCTCATGATACATAGGTGCACATAGAGACATAATTGGGTTGAATTGCATACCTAGGCTTACAAAGGTCCTGGTGTTCATTAACTAGTCTATACCTATGAAACTATGAACCTATATAGCTTCACAAACAGATACATAGACCCATGAGTGTATGTTTAATTATACAAACACCAGCCGTGACAGCACCACTGCAGCATGACAGAACAGTTAATTCAATGAAGTTCAATTAGAACATAGTAAACCAGGTTTTGACCCAAACTGGATCTTCTTCTGACCTCACAAAAACTTCAAGTATTTAAACAGAAATAGGCAAAATCAAATAAAAAGTCAACCAGTCACAAATATTCAATTAAAATAAATCAATTAAACATAAAAATAAACACATTTTTGACTTTCTTGTTAATTTTAAATATGAAATTACATACATTTTAATCAATTATAAGGAATAATTCAACCCTGGTGGAAAATTTGGTCCCAGATTAATAACCCCATATTTCTCTGTAGAGTCCAGTTATCTCTGTTTATCTAATTTGTTAGCCCTGGCATATATCTAATTTGTTAGCCCTGGCATATGTTGCTAAGTCAGTATCTATAAAACTAAAAATTGCATTAAAGTATTGTGATCTGTGTTTAACTAAAGCACTTCTTGCCTTTTTATAGGATAAATCACTTAGATGAAATGACAATCTGTTTTTGAATGTTCCAGATGTCTCTCCTACATAAAATGCACCCCTTATTTTTATTTATTTTTATTTATTTATTTATATATTTACATTTGTTGACTGGGAGTGTCTGACTGGATGTAGGTCCATTTTCAGCGGAGGCCCGAGGAGAAAAGCTCCACAGTTAAAATAAACAGACAGTAGTTACATTGGATTACATAGTGATTAACAATTTAACATAGCAATTACTATCAACATATTTACAGATGAAGAATATAGTACATCAGTAGACAACTAGAATCTTTATCTGTGAAGTACATAACAGACATTAACAAATGTTACAAGAAGAAGTTCCTGCTGTATAATAAGTACTGGCTTATGAGCATCTGAGCTTGCTATAATCAAGGTAGTTAGTGGAAAGAAAGGTAGTGATTGGATGGGGTGGGTGATATTAGAGTGGGAGTTGCAAGGGCATAGCCAGCATGTTTTTAGGTGCGCTTTTAGTAAAGTTTTGAAGTGGGTGCATGATGGTACAGAGGTAATTGTGGGTGGGAGGGAGTTCCATAATTTGGCTATGGTGCAAGAGAATAGTGCTTCACTAGCAGAGTTATTGGCTTTAGTGATCTGCAAGTGATTTTTGTTGCTGGATCTTAGCGGTCTGGTGGTGCGATAGGGTTGGAGTAGATTCTGGAGGGATGGGACATTTAGTGGATGGTTTACTAGTTTGTGGGCGAGTGAGAGTTGATACCACTGAAGGAGGTGAGGGAGTTCAAGCCAGCCCAGTTCAGCAAGTGAAAGACAGTGGTGACTACGGTAGGATGCCCCTGTGGCGAATTTGGCAATTTTGTTGTAGCTGGTCTCTAGCTTGTTTAGATCGCATTGCCTTAAGTTGGTATATATTGGAAAGGCATAAAGTAGGGTGGAGATAAGGTGGGAATTTGCTATTGAAATCTTTGCTGCTTTGGTGAGAAATTGCTTATTTCTGTATAACACTCCTAGTTTTTTGTGGACTTTTTTTATGGTCATGGATATGTGAATGTCAAAATTTTAGTTTATTGTCTATTTCCACTCCTAGCAATTTGGTGTGTTCAGTTGGGTATATAGTGGTGTTGTCTTTTGCTGTGATGAGTTGTTTTGAGTATGTTTGGTGGGCTGGAAGATGAGTAGTTTAGTTTTGTTTGGGTTGAGTATTAATTGGGCATCTTAAATAAATTTACCATTCACTAGTGCACACTATTAAATCTTGTACATCAAAATCTTTATGCCTTGAGTGACAGACATGGATTCTTATCACTTGACTGATGTCCACCCACAGATTTCCCTTTCTGAAAAAAAAAATGACAGGATGTTGCCAGAGTTTTTGTGTCTTTCGGCTTTTCCTGGTTAGGGGGTTGCCACAGCGGAACTCCAGTCCGCTAATGATTGGCAGTAGATTTTTACGTGCCGAGTTGCCAGCCCTGATGCACAACCTTCAACAAAGGTACGCCCATTCACACTGTCTCCACACAGAAGATGCTCTAGCTGAGAATCGAACAGGACAACGTCTTACTGTGAGGGGACAATGCTACCGCAGCACCACCACCAATGTTGCCAGAGTACTTTTGTAAAATCTATCAGCAGTCTATCAGCAGTAAGTACTTGCCAGAATGTAGTATCTGTGTTTCTTAATTTAAAAATAGCACTGCCATAGGTAGTTGCAAATCTGGTCTGATTGCAAGTATCTGGGCCAAACACCTCCTAACATAGAAACAGTTGCTCTCTCTCTGACTTAAAGATGACCTCTCTCTATGGTGGATTTTATTTAGTGGAGACAGTTTAAAACCCTATTCGCTGAAAGTGACTTTCAGGAATTTTTTTTCATGCTTCTGTCCTTTGGAATGTAAATAGTGATTATTGAATAATCATGAAGCATACTAAGATAGGAAGCATTTATGTAATCTGACCATTGCAATGTTCTTTTCTACAGTCTCTTAAAATATGTACTTAAAAACAATGCTGATCTTTGAAGAATCTTCATTGGGTTACATAAATGTTATATACAAACTGAATTATAATAAATGAAGGGAACTGGTCAAAAGAAGAACTAATCACTTCTCTTAAACAGAAATTAGATGCATTTCCTCTATTGGTAGTTAGTTAGGTACAACTACTTACAAACTTACATTTCAGAATAAGCGAAATGGCTAACAATGCATAAAGTTACTGCTAAAAAGTATATTCGGGTTACCATCAGACATTTAGTAGATAATGATCACTGAAAATAAGAATATCATTCATGAAGTAAATGTAGTCAGGTTTTAAAGTGAGGTGTCTTGGTGCAAGTGCATTTCCAGACAGAAGAGAAGTATCCTTTGTGAGGTTGCCAGCCCAGCTAGCTGGAATTTTGTAAATAATTTGATGTCATTTGTGAATATTAATATGATTTGTATGCTTGTCTTACAAATGTAAGAGAACTATATGTTATGTGGATATTAAACTACTGGTGCCGAAGTGTGTGTTGAGCTGTATGTTATGTACTGAGCTTCAAAAATGTAACCACAGTGTACCCTACTGAAAAAGAACAGAAATGTATATAAACTATATGCTTATGCAAACGTGTGTTTGATGGCAGAATCTGGAACATACAGAGTTAACTTGTAAACCCTCAAGAAAATAAGGTGAATTGTTTATGACTGTGCTTCAGTGCAGCAAGAAGACAGAATGTCTAGAGCTAGAGGTTTTGCTATTGTCTTGAAACAGAAATAATTACTAGGTTTAAAATGTAAAGTGCTTTTTTATTGTTCTGCGACTAACTAGCAGGTACACATCTGAGAGATAAGTAGTTTTGAAACAGAAGTGCTAAATTCTAAGTATCTGTTTATCCTGGGAATTGGAGGCAGGTGACAACGAGTGATGTCATCCAAAGCTGACCCAGCAGTAATGTTTTGATATTAATTTGGGAACTCTCTCAGAGACTGTGCACTTTATTTGTCTTTGGACCTAGAAACATCCATTCAGCACTTCTCATTTGCCTTGCTCTGTAAGTAAGATTTAGGTATAGTATTTCTTTTAGAGATTGTTAGGAATATAATAAAGATTAGTTTACATGTTTTCTGTATTTATTTGAGACTGTCCTGCAATGTTGTTTTAAAATATTTTCTGTGATTCTGAACTCTGTAGTCACTGTGCTGAGTTACTTAATATTGACTTGTTCTTTTATTATTTATTATTAAATATATTTAAACCTTTTAATTGTGGCTGGTTTGTTTAGAGATATTTAAGCTCTTAGAGTACTTGCATATGTATTTGGTGACACTGGATGGGCCACTCCAATAGCCTTGAAAGGCTTGGCCACACTTCCATTTCGATAATAGTAACATTACACAGTAGAGTTGGTTACCCTTTGTAAGGGCCTTATAGTAGCTGATAAAGAGCTGGTTGGTGGCAGTGATAACTACCTTTTAGTCTGGGCAGAAGGTGGCATAGCTAGTAAACCTGTGTCAGCCTTTCACAGGAGAGAGTGTGTGTGTGTGCTTGTTTATAAATCAAATCTCAAAGTGTGTGTGTCAGCTACTTGGGCAGGGACAGAAAGCACTAGTTAGACAGCGAGGGAGCTAGAGGTTTTGGCTTGACCACTTGGCTGAGAGCTTAACCTTGTAGCTGTGCCAGTGGGGAGTATTATTTGGGATCTGGAGAAGTGGGAGAAACCAGCCTCAGACTGACTATGATGTCTGTGTGCTCTTAAGGAAATTGTACTTTGCTGTGTGTGTACTTGTCATCCTCCCAATTTGCACATCCCTCACTGGTGCTAGTGGTGGGGATTGAGGCTCCTTGATTACTGGGCCAGTGCACGGGCATCACATATTAATTGTTTGGCACTGGTGGGATGCCCACATCACATTTCAATTGGGTGATAGTGGTGAGATAGCCACATCACATATTAATTGGCTTGTAGTGGTGTGGATATTGAATTCCTGTAGCTTGTGTACAGTGGTCACTGAAGGTGTTTATAATCTCAAACAGCCACACTGAATATTCTGAGTTCATATCACAGTTGTTTTATTTTTTTGTTAGCTTAGTTTGTCAGGGAGACTAGGCAAGTATGTCAGCAGAGGAGTATGGCAAGCTGACAAGGAGCCAGTTGGCTGAGATGTGAAGGCTAAAGGACTGGTGCATGCCAACCCGACTAAAGCAGACATGATTACAGCTTTAGTCACAGCTGCATCACAGAATAGCAACCAGGAGGACAATCATACTGGCTGTGGAGATGCACAACTCTCAGAGAATGGACAGCTCAACTTTTCCACAGAAGACTTAAAAATCCATCTGGAGTTAAAGAGACTTGAGCTAGAGGCCAAGCATTTGGAAACAGAAGCAACAGAGAGACTGAGAAATCTGAAGGCTGAGTAAAATGAGAAACTGCAATGCCTGAAAGCTGAGAAGGAGAGGCAACACAAAAAGGAGATGCCAACTCTTCACCAGAGTCATGGAGGTAAAGGGGAAGGGAGTAACTGAACCCCAGAAACAACAAAGGTCAGCAAATTTCTTCCACAATTTACAGAGGGGATAATTTTGATAGTTTCATTCAGGTTCCTATGAGTTAATCGAAATGTCAAATCACCGACACTCACCTCTTCGACACCAAACCATCGACTTTCATATCATCGACCCCTTGCAGGACCCATGGTAGCTTGTTTCTCTCATAAATAACAACACTTTCAAGGTAAATTATACAGAATCACGTAAACCCTACTCGTTGTAACACAGGAACAAATTTCAATGAACTCATAGGAACCCTTTCATTCATGTGTTTGAGAAAGTATGTAAAGAGTATAATGGTGACCAAGGGCTCTGGGTACAGTTCCTGACCACTTTACTCCATGGTAAAGTTGTACATGTTCTTTCCAAAATGTCTGATACTGACTGTTTAAATTATAATGCTGTAAAAAACTGTTTGCTAGAATGTTTTAAGTTAATACCTGAAGCTTATAAAAACGTTATGTGAGCATAGATGCAAAGCAGATGAAAGTGAGTGTGAATATGTTGCTGAACTAAGCACTTATTTTCATAGTGGGTGAGTAGATGTCAGGTCACCACTTTTGAAGGTCTGGTAGACCTTTTGGTGAGGGAACAGGCCTTTAGCACTTTGTCTGAAGACATGAGAATCTGGTTAGCTGATAAGAATGCACTACTGCAGATGAGTTGGGGAAGAAGGGAGACAAATACCTATCAAGCAGGGCATCACTGCACAGAAAAGAGACACCCAGTGCTGCTCATGGGTATAAGGGAACCTATGGTAGGCAGCAGAGACTGCCCAAACAGAGTCTTCTAGTAGCAGGGGAAGCCACTAGTCCATGTTCATGCCCAGGACCACGGGTTGAATGTTTTAAATGCAACCAGTGGGGCCATGTAGCATACAGATATCCATGGAGGCAAGATGAGGAACAAAAGGTGGGAGAGCCAGTAAGTGGGAATGACAAAATGCCAACAGTAGGTTGTCTCGAGACAACAAGGGTACCAAATTACCACCCTGCAGATGTCCTGATAGGGAATGAATTTGATAATGCAATACCATGTGTACATGCAGTTACACACAGTCAGGCTTGGAGAAAAGCATGTCTGGTAGCCTATGGAAGACACAGACAAACTGCACACTTGCAGCCAGGACTGGTGAGGTGGTTACTTCAGGGAGGGAGCTACCCTGTAACAGTGAGACTGAAGGTGAGCCACCGCTGCTTGTGTGTACTGATGTTCACTTGGACAGAGTGACTGCAAGGGCAGAGGTGAGTAGTAGTACTCAGGCTGACAGTAAGGCACTGCTGTCAGAGGATACCAGACTTCCTGTGGAAGGGGAGCTGGGAAGAGTTACTGAGAGTTGAGACAGGCTCAGCTCTCAGACCCTACATTATAAGGCCTGAGAGAGGTAGCTAGTAAAGCAACTGATTCTCAAGGGAAAGGGTAATCTGTATACTGGGACAAAAGGTTACCGTGTAGGGATTGGACTACTGAAGGAGGGCTAGAGGGTGACAGAATACAGTAGTTGGTAGTGCCCAGAACCTACCGTCTGGCACTTCTAGCCATAGCCCATGATATTCCCCTTGCAGGACATATGGGCATAAAACATACAAAGAGACATATTATGCAGAACTTTTATTGGCCTGGGATTTCCAGGGATGTAACAGGGTACTGCAGGAACTGTGAGTAGTGCCAAAAGGTAGACAAGGCAGGAGACAAGGTGAAAGCTCCTTTGATGCCTTTGCCTGTGACTGAGGAGCCATTTCAGGGGGTAGCTATGGATATTGCTGGGCCACTGAGTACCCCAAGTTCCACAGGGAAAAAGTATATCCTACTAGTTGTAGATAATGCTACCAGATACCCTGAGGTGGTGGCTCTGTCCTCTATTGAGGCAAAAAAGGTATCAAATGCTTTGTTAGAGGTTTTCAGGGTAGGTTTCCCAAAACAAATACTGACCAACAGAGATGCCAATTTCATGTCAGACCTGCTGGCTTGTCTGTGGAAGTACTATGGGGTGAAGCACCTAAAGACCACCCCCTACCATCCCCAGACTAATGATCTTGTTGAGAGGTTAAACTCTACACTCAAGATGATGCTACGGGCATTTGCAGACAAGTTTAAGGGGGACTGGGACAAATATTTGCCCCATCTTTTGTTTGCTTACAGAGAGCTGCCCCAGGAATCCACAGGTTTTTCACCCTTTGGGTTGTTGCATGGACATAAGGTGAGGGGACCTCTAGACTTGATTCAAGATGAGTGGGAGTGGGAGGGTGAGTGTGAATCCCACAAGGAGTCTGTTGTGGCACATGTCCTAAACTTCAAGACAAGGCTCAGGGAACTCATGGGCTTGGCCCAAGAGAACCTGGCAAAAGCCCAACAGCAGAAAAAGGTCTGGTATGACAGGAATGCTTGCGCTAGCGAGTATGCTGTAGGGCAGCAGGTAATGGTTCTCATTCCTGTCAGACACAACAAGCTGCAAGCAGCTTGGGAGAGACCCTACAAAGGTGGTAAGGAATAGTGATGTTAACTACATGGTAGAACTGCTAGGTGGGAGGCAGGGGCACAAATTGTACCATGTTAACATGATGAAACCTTACCATGATAGAGAGGCCCTTGTGCTGAGTATTTGCAGTGGATTGCAAGAGTAGTCTGAGGGGGATTTGGTGACTTATCTCCTCAGTGGGGCTCAGACTGACACCTCAGTGAAAGGAGTAGCAATGTCCCAGCAGCTATCCTACCCAGGTTTGAGAAATCCACGCAGTGTTACAGGAGTTTGGGGACATGTTCACTGGGAAACCAGGGTATACTCACCTGGTGCAGCACCATGTGGATACAGGACCCCAAAGGCCTATTAAGCAGGCCCCTTACAGGGTGCATGAGAGAGTCGAACAGACTCTGATGGAGGTGATACAGGAAATGTTGGAACTAGGGCTAATTCAGGAGTCCAGCAATCCCTTAGCCTCCCAGTGGTGTTGGCACCAAAGAAGTATGGCAGCCACCAGATTCTGTGTGGACTACAAGAAATTAAATAGTCACACACAGTCAAGTGCTTACCCCCTGCCTGGGACAGATGAAGCCATACAGCATCTTGGTGGGGGTGGGGCTAATTATCTTACCACTATTGATCTTACCAAGGGTTACTGGCAGGTGCCCTTGACTCTCAGTGCTAGAGACAGGTTAGCCTTTGTGACTCCTTTTGGCTTGTATGAGTTCACAAAGATGCCCTTTGGGATGAAAAATGCCCCAGCAACTTTACAGAGGCTGGTAGATCATATCCTGGCAGGAGTAGGAGATTTTGCCCTTGCTTACCTAGATGATATTGCCATATACAGCCATTCTTGGCAAGAGCACCTTTAGGATGTCAGGGAGGTGCTGTGCACACTACAGAGGGCAGGGTTGACCATTAAGCCCAGCAAATGTCAGATGGATATGGCAGAGGCCTCCTACCTGGGACACAGATTGGGGAGAGGTAAGATCATGCCAGAACCTGCCAAAGTGGAAGACATTCAGGCATGGTCTACTACTGTTACCAAAAAGCAGGTGAGGGCATTTTTATGGACAGCAGGGTACTTACAGAAAGTTTGTCCCTAGTTATAGGACCATAGCTGCTCTTTTCACAGACCTAACAAAATAAAACAGGCTGGATAAGTAGTGTGGACCGCAGCATGTCAGCAGGCATTCCAGAAGCTTAACGGAGCTTTGGGAAGACCCCCTGTGTTAGCCAGTCCGGATTACAGCAAATAATTTGTTGTACAGGTAGATACTTCAAACCATGGGGTGGGGGCTGTACTTAGCTAGGCTTCTTCAGAGGAAGATGAGCACCCAGTGGTTTATCTCAGTCATAGGCTCCAGCCCAGGGAGGAATGCTATGCAGCTGTAGAAAAGGAATGCCTAACCATAGTGTAGGCACTGCAGAAACTTCAGCCTTATATGTATGGAAGGAAATTCACTGTAGTTACAGACCTCAATCCCTGAACATGGCTACATCAAGCCAGCCAGCAAAATGCCGTTACTAAGGTGGAGTCTAGGGTTGGAAGCATATAATATGACAGTGCAGCACCACAGTGGGGTTAGCAATGCCAATGCAGATGTGCTCTCAAGACAGGGGAATGGGCTAAGGTATTCCCAGATAGGCTCTGAAGCAACATTTCTCAAGGGTCACTTGAAAAACTAGCTTGAGTTTTCAGAGGGAGGGGAGAATTGTGAGGCTGCCAGCCCAGCTAGATGGAATTTTGTAAATAATTATATGTCATTTGTGAATATTAATATGATTCATATGCTTGTCTTACAAGACACTATATGGTATGTAGATATTAAACTACTGGTGTAGAAGTGTGTGTTGAACTGTATGTTATGTACTGAGCTTCAAGAATGTAACCACAGTGTATCCCACTGGAAAAGAACAGAAATGTATATAAACTATATGCCTAAGCAAATGTATGTTTTGATGGTTGAAGCTGGAACATACAGAGTTAACTTGTAAACCATCAAGAAAATAATGTGAAATTGTTTACGATTGTGTTTCAGTGCAGCAAGCAGACAGAATGTCTAGAGCTAGAGGTTTTCCTATTGTCTTGAAACAGAAATAATTATGTTTAAAATGTAAAGCGTTTTTTATTGCTCTGTGACTTCCTAGCAGCTGCACATCTGAGAGATAAGAGGTTTTGACATAGAGGTGCTAAATTCTAAGCATCTGTTTAGCTTGGGAACTGGTGGCAGGTGACAAAGACTGATATCATTCAAAGCTGACCCAGCAGTAATGTTTTGATATTAATTTGGGAACTCTCTTAGAAACTACATTTTGTATTTGTCTTTAGACCTAGAAACATCCATTTAGCACTTCTCATTTGCCTTGCTCTGTAAGTAAGATTTAGGTATAGTATTTCTTTTAGAGATATTTAGGAATATAATAAAGATTACTTTACATGTTTTTTGTATTTATTTGAGAGTGTTCTGCAATGTTATTTTAAAATATTTCCTGTGATTCTGAACTCTGTAGTCATTGTGCTGAGTTATTGAATATTGTCTTGTTCTTTTATTATTTATTATTAAATATATTTAAACCCTTTAATTGTGGCTGGTTTGTTTAGAGCTATTTAAGCTCTTAAGAGTACTTGCATATGTATTTGATGACACTGGATGGGCCATGCCAATAGCCTTGAAAGTTTTGGTCACACTTACCATTTCAATTATAGTAACATTACACAGTAGAATTGATTACCCTTTGCAAGGGCCTTATAGTAGCTGATAAAATGCTGGTTGGTGGCAATGATAACTACCTTTTAGTCTGGGCAGAAAGGGACACAGCTAATAAACCTGTGGCAGCCTTTCCCAGGAGTGTGTGTGTGTGTGTGTGTGTGTGTGTGTGTGTGTGTGTGTGTGTGTGTGTGTATTTGTATATAAATCAAATCTCAAAGTGTGTGCGTCAGCTACTTGGGCAGGGACACGAAGCACTGGTTGGACAGAGAGGGTGCTAGAGGTTTTAGCTTGACCACTTGGCTGAGATCTTAACCCTATAGCTGTGCCAGTGGGGAATCTAATTGGGGATCTGAAGAAAGAGAGAGAAATCAGCCCCAGACTGTGATCTCTGTGTGCTCTTAAAGGAAACAGTGTGTGTACTTGTCATCCTCCCAATGTGCACGTCCCTCACTGGTGCTAGTGGTGAGGATTGAGGCTCCCTGATTACTGGGCCAGTGCAGGGTCATCGCATCCTTGTAAAGAAGTTTTAAATGAAACATGATTTTAATTGTTTCTAAGTATTAATGGTATGGCATTCCACAATCTGGCTACAGAATATGAATAAAGAAGCTGGCCACAGGTACCTTTGGCTTATAGACCTGCAAGGGTTGTTGATTTTCTGATCTAAGGGACCTTTTCTGGTGGTAGTAACTAAACAGAGAACTAAGAGCATGACAGTCAAGAGGTTTAAATATTATTTTATTTGCAGTTGTTAATTGCAGGTAGGAGAGATAGTGTGGAAGTTTTAGTCAGTTCAGGGAGTGTAGGGCAGTGCAGTGTTGGATATAATGTTTAAGATTAGTAGCAGACTTGGAGAGTTTGTGATAACATTTCAAACTTAGTTTTTAGGGAGGATGTAGGTTGGTAAGTAAAGGGGCACCATAGATGAGACAGAGACATAGATAAGTGATAGCAAAGGCTTATTTAGTGGAAGGGCTAAGGAAATATTTGTGCCTGAAAAGAATGTCTAGTTTTTAATGTGTTTTGCTAATGTTATGATGTATGTACAAGTTAAATTTTAAATGTTCATTTATTACTACTCCAAGTAGTTTAGTGTGAGTAACTACTTCAATTATTGTATTGCTCTGAGAAAGTATGGTGAACTGGGCTTTATTTATGAGAGTTTTTTTTTCTTTGGGTAAATAGGATTAGCTTGGTTTTGTTTGGACTACAAAGAGGGAGAAGAACACCCAGTGGTTTATTTCAGTCGTAGGCTCCAACCCAGGGAGGAATGCTATGCAGCTGTAGAAAAGGAATATCTGGCCATAGTGTGGACACTGCAGAAACTTTAGCCTTATCTGTATGGAAGGAAATTCACTTTAGTTACAGATCACAATCCCCTAACATGGTTACTCCGAGCAAGCCAGCAAAATGCTGCAAGCATATGATATGTCAGTGCAGCACTGCAGTGGGATTAGCAAACCAATGCAGACGGGCTCTCAAGATCTAGTCCTCTCACGCAATGTTTCTCAAGGGTCACTTGAAAAACTAGCTTGAGTTCTCAGGAAGGGGAGAAATGTGAAAAACTGAAAGGATGCCAGCCCAGACAGATAGAATGTGATTTGTAAATATTAATATAATTCACAGGCTGGTTTTACAAATGTAAAAGACAACTATATGTTATGATTAAACTATATGTTGTACTGAGCTTCAAAAATTCCTCAAGTCCAGGAGTTTAAGAAAAGAAAGCTGTAAAAGATTACCTGTGTAGTACCTGGATATGTCACTGTAACCACCCTACTTGAATTTCTTCCCTAATTTCTCATGCTCTGTGGACAATCACTTTTTTTCTTTCCACCTATTTATTATGTTCCGATCCTCATTTCTTTTATATGTTTTATATTGTATTTTTTCAAGCAGTCCTCTTCTCTTTGTATGTATAGCTATTACATTTATTTCTGTATGTATTTATATTTATATTGTGTAACTCTTGTGGAGTTTTTCTCCCCAGGCCTCCACTGAAAAAGGCCACTAGCTCAGTTGGACTAGCCCGGTTAACAAATGTCAAATAAATAAAAAAATAAAAGACTAAGAGACAGATTATGTAACCAGGTCTCTAGATAACGTTCAGTTGAATAATTTGTTGAAGACTGGACATAGACTCAGCGGAATACATAATGGTAGAGTTGTCTGCATACTGCATGGGAGATCCCTGACTGAAAGAAGATTGGAGACTATTAATAAAGATACTGAATAGGAGAGGTCCTATATAGAGCCTTGGGGATGACCGATAGAGGTGTGAAGATATGGAAAGAGAGAGTTTTGCCATTTAATTGCCTGTTTTTTGTATGATAGGTAACCTGAGAACCAGCTAAGAAAGGAAGAAGAGAGATCAATTCTAGTTGGTATAGAAGTAGGGGTGAGAGACTGTATCAAAAGCTTTTGATAAGTCAAGAAATAGGGAAGAGACAATTTTACCTGCATCTCGAGCTTTATTAACAGTATCCATGAAGGATATCAAGGTGGTTATAGTACTATGACATGGTCTGAATCCATGTTGTTTCAGAGATAGGATTTAGTTATTAATAAGAAAGTTTAGCGGTTGTATATGTATACATTTTTTGAGAATTTTGGAGATAGGAGAGAGAGCTATAGGACAATAGTTGGAAATATTGGTAGTGATACCACCTTTGTGAAGCAGTACAATAGATGTTTTTTTCCAGGTTTTTGGGACATAGGATAAAATGATGCATCTGTTGAGGAGTATACTGATGGCCAGACAATGGCATCAGCTGCTAGTTTTAGATATGCAGTGGGTAGGTCATCTGCTGGGTTAGAACTAGGTTTGAATTTAAGAAGCAGTCATTTCATTGTAATAGCTGGAATAGGATTAAGCATGAATGTGGGTGTAGAATGGGCTGCAGTTTCATGGGGATGACAGGATAGTTTAGAGAAGGGGAGAGAGTAGAAAAGGATAGTACTGATGACCCCATATAGCTAGTGCTGTATTGCGGTTGGAGAAAGTTAGCAGTAGTATTTGCTATGGTATTGATAACGTGCGAGTTAAAGAGACCGGCTGTTTGTTGTGGTGTAGCATCAGGGTGTGGACATGGTTTGCTTTTTGAGCCAGGCTTTTGGAGTGATGACACGGATCTTCAGGATTTTTTGGGGTTGTGTTTATGGTCGACTTGAGGTTTTAGATGATACTCTTTTCTTTGTTTGGTTACATGTCTTTTTGCCAGGTTGCAAATTTAAGTAAATAGATTTAAATTGCATGAAGAAACATATAATTGGCTAAGTCACCAAAGATAAGTGTTCTTCAAAAGTTTACCAAACAAGGCATTTGATTTTATGAATAACTGTTATACCCACACTTCCGATCATGCTTGAAAGCTGCAAAAAGAACCTATCGTCTAAACTTCAGATAAAAAAAAATAAACCAAGTTAAAATGAATAAGTAAGACACTGTGCAATTATAATAAGTATCATTCCAAATTTAAGACCCTTGTGGTTAAGTCAAGTCACCGTATTGAAAGAGGCAAAACTGTCAACAACCTTTTGACCAAAAGAAGTAACAAAATCCCTGATTACTTACAGTTCATAGTTGCCGTTTTGCTTGCACACCAAGATTAACAAACAACAGCCTTCTCCCAGTCCTGAATCAGTGCCGACACGCCATTCCCAGAGCTTTACCTGCCCTTCACTTGCATGAGTCGTGTATAACCTCTTCTCATGCATTTTCTTTTTTACAACATACAAACATTAAGCCCCACGGAATAGTTAATGTACTTAAATTCTAGGAAGATGTCTTCTGCTTTCTCCAGACAATTGATATTTTTTTATTTTTTGAAATCGCTTGGGTCTCAGAGAGTCTGACAAGCAGTCAGGCACTGTCTCACAAAGGTGATGTCGTCACGCATGCTCCTGCATGTTGATGACATTGCTGGATAAGCTGGTGATGATGTGATGATGTCAGCTGTACTTTAAAATTGCAAAAAAAAAAAAAGAAAAAAAAAGAAATTGGGAATCAAAGGGGCCACTCAGAAATTCATGGCACCCCATTATTTGGTCCTCAAAACTGATAAATTCTGAGGACTTCAGTACAATTAACAGGTATGCTCCCCCAACCCTGAGACCATAGAATTATTCACAGAGTCAGTGTAGCTGCATAGAGGCTTCCATCCCTACCAGAAATAAACCCAAAACAAACCCCACTGGTGGAATCCTGACCTAATCAGGGTATACAATGAAAGAAGAAAACTCATGGCCAAAATCAGGAAAAGCAACTCCCTTAAAAAAAGTGCCCTCTTATACAATTAAACAAGAAATTAAGAGATGTAATTAAGTCTGACAAGGCCAACTATGAGGTCAGGATAGCATCACGGACTAAGGACAATCAGAAAACCTTCTTCAGCTACATCTGGAACCTTAAAGGTAACACACAACAATGTGCTGAACTTGGGGTGAATGGTACCACCTACACCCATCAAAATGATATAGCAAATCTGGTTGATAAATTCAGCTAAAACTTCACTTCCCACTCCTCCCAGCTCCACCAGGTGAAATCCTTCCAACATACTTCCCCCAGCTATCAGCAGGGACCAGGTGCTGGCCGTACTCTCTAAAGGAAAAAACACCACCTCCATGGGTCCCAACAAAATCCCCAGTTGCCTCCTGAACAGTCTAAAACATGACATATTAGGACAATTAGAGGCATTCTTCAACTACAGCTTTGAAATGGCCTACTTCCAAGTGAATGGAGGACTGCAACAGTCATAGGGTGCACCATCAACTGACCCAGGGAACTACAGACCATCAGTCTAACAACCCCAATATGCAAAGCTATGGAACAAATTATCATGGAAATGATACACAAGCAAACTGTCAATCTGCAGACATTAGACCCATCCTAATTTGTCTTTAAAGGACAGTTCTCTTGGAGAGTCACCAAGGCAATGGATGAGGGTAAAACAGTGCATACTGCATATCTAGACCTGGCTAAAGCATTTGATACAATATCTCACTCAGCATTGTTGACAAGCTCTCTGAGCTAGGGTTTTGGACTGCCAGCTGGCTCACAGACAAGGCCCAAGAAGTCAGGATCGATGAAACCACCTCCACAAAGAGACAGTCACCAGTGGAGTACTCCAGACCTCTGTGCTGTATGGCTGGGAATCTACTTCTCAGATGTCAAGACTAACATTAAACGCCTCTGGCTCAACAAGTTCGCAGATGACTGTAAATTGTGAGCTATTACATATTACCGCCTTCCAAAACACAAACATCTTGCAAGTGGGTTTAACACAGACAAATGGTTAGGGCCAAAGCCAAGGCCTTAATACCAAAAAAATGTATTATAATGCTGTTTGGGAAACTGTCAATGAAAATTAATTACTCCATCGATAAAATGCCCCTAAGAGTCAACTCAGCAGTAAGATATCTGGGAACATATGTAAACAGCAATCTAGGCTTTGACCAACATGTAGCTAAGATAATAAGGAAATCATTCTATGTCACCCTACTTACAGGTAAGGGTATGGTATCCAGGTCCAAGGAGATTATAGTACCACTCTATACAGCCATTATCAGACCTGTCATTGAATACAATGCCTCCTTTGGCATGTGTCTAAGCAGACACTTGCAACAATTGGAACGCCCACAAAGGTATGAATACCATGTCATTGATCACCTAAAGGCTCTGTCTTTGTATTCAGTCTCCCACTACCTGCTAAGATGGGATCTTTGCTGGCTTACAGAGCTTCCTCAGACCCAGCCCTGATGGATCTGTTGCACATGTGGAGAAAAAAAAAACAGCACAAGATCCAAGGATGTCAACTTCCCTTGTGACGTAAACAGAACTTACTGGAGAGAAAGATATGTGTCCCAAAGGATCTTCACACTATGGAATAGGCTCCCCATCCATGTAAAACCAAGTTCATCCCTGATATAATTAAAAAAAAAACCTTGACAATTGGATGGGAAATTGTAACTTTACCCCAGTCAGGCCCCCATGTCATTTATGGACGGACACTGTCAATAAGAATAGTATTATCCTCACGAACAACCCCCCCCCCCACACAAATCCTTAGCTACCTGCTTATTAATTCACTCCCCCCATGATACTTGGGACCCAAATGGTTTGGGGAATGCAGTTAGGCTTGTATGTCCCTAGTGGTCGTTAGCCTTAACAAACTAATTACAGGAGGCTTATTGTTTTTTTATTACACATCATACTGCATGAAGCAGGCATACACCACTTTGTTACCTATCAAAGTGAAAGCATGGCAGTACCTACTGTGCTTCCTGGCCATCATCTATTAATCCATTTCTTAGCATTCGCTTCTGTAATCAATCACCTTTTATCCCAAATTTGCCAGTGTTTGGTTTCCTTCAACATCCAGCATTAATTCTTTGCCGTACACATACCTCTCAACTGTACAGATTTTCGCAGAATGTCCAGATTTTTGCCTCATATTTTTGGTCTCTTCCTCATAATTTTTTTTTAACAAATCATTGGGATGATCTAAGGTTTAAAGTTACTAAATAATGACAAATATTTGAGTTTCAGAATTCATACCCTTCAGAAAATGTATGCTAATGCAAATCCTATTATTCTAGCAACTTTTTAACTCTAGAAGAGCAATATTTAAAATGTGACCCTGTTTTTGAGCTTTTGTCCCCCATTATGCTCATACGCCAGTACTTATTATACAGCAGGAACTTCTTCTTGTAAAATTTGTTAATGTCTGTTATGTACTTCACAGATAAAGATTCTAGTTGTCTACTGATGTACTATGTTCTTCATCTGTAAATATGTTGTAAGTAATTGCTATGTAAATTGTTAATCGCTATGTAATCCAATGTAACTACTGTTTTAACTGTGGAGCTTTTCTCCTCGGGCCTCTGCTGAAAATGGACCTACGTCCAGTCGGACACTCCTGGTCAACAAATATAAATAAATAAATTATGTCAGGCTTTGTCCAGATTTCTTGCTCTAAGTGGTTGAGAGGTATGACACTCACTGAGTGTCACCCCAGGCTCTGCTCCAGTGACTTTCACAATCTGGAGTAGGCTGAAGTCAATATCACACATTGAATAAACGTTCAGTCACTAACAGGAATAAGTGACTTCATTAGAACCTAGAAGCAAGTTAAGTAAAATTTATATTGCATGACATAATTAGTAAAAACATGCTTAAATTCACTCAGTAATGCAGTCTAATTAATGTAAATTCGTACAAAAAAATAGCATCAGAGCTGGCTACTTTTCCCAACACAAAAAAGTTTAATGTCCAGCTCCCACGTAATTTAACACGACCATTTTCATATAAGCAAACAAATTATTTTGCCCATTTTTCTGCTGCTATAGTAATGATGGAAACTTTACTTCTTCTAGGTTATGAACAGGATCTGATTGGGCTGTAAACTGGAAAATGTGTCTTCTGCTGTTAAGGCAAATCCCTCACCACTAAATTTCTTGAATAGTGCAGAAAATACCATGCATAGATTTAACCAAATATTGTCAAGAGTTCAGACTGATGGCATAACAAATGCATTTAAAGAGACCCTTGCTGGGTTTCTTATCTATGTTCTCTACCTGGTTTGTTATTTTGTAAATAAGGTGAGATGTTGCAACCTGTATTTCTGTGTTTATGCAGACTTCATTCTACTCACGTTCTTTGTAACTGAAGCATAAAGCAAGACCGCATATTTTTATTTTTGACAATGTTGTGGGTTCAGGTGTAGGCATTTTAGATCATTTTAATGGACTGCAGTTTGTGGCATGAAGAGTCTGGCTTGTATTGATAACAAAGTTGTGGTCTTGAAAATCCTGATTAGTTCTATTTCTTTCCATTTTATGAAGTTATTTTGAACTGCAGTGAAATTTGCGATGGGTGAAATTTTAAGTATACGGTGTAGAAATGAATGCTGTCTAAGAAAATGATTTCTGCCCACATGTTAATGAATTTACATTAGGGAAAGATGGTAACAGAGGTCATCCAGCTCAGCTCATATGCGTCCCTGGTCCACCGCACCTTCACTAAACAACAACAGAGGAGCAGTACAGGATCTTCATATTGATCACCCAACTGAAACCTCCAAAATGATGGTAATCTGAAACGGAGAATATACCATTTATTTGGACATTTTCCAATTTCAGCTAAATAACAGCTCAATGCATTTCTTCTCTTTTTGACTTTATAACTTCTGAGCTTTAAAAAGGGGTTGACGTGTGCCCCTGTGCCAATGCTTAAATCCACCAATGGACAGGTTAGCACAAGTGGGTCCAGGATTAGGATGAATGTCACCATTTAGGGAAATGATAGAAAATCTGGGAGAGAAAAATAATGGTAGTTTGATTCCTTTAGATGTACAAACAAAAATCTGTAAGCAGTTGGTAGAGTTTGTTCAGGGAATGTAAAAGATAGATTTTTTTAATGGGTGAGTTTTTACTTTGTGGGAAAGTAATGGGTTTATTTGATAAAGGATAACAGATATGCCAGAGTAGCGTTCAGATGGGTTCAATAGGAAGGTTGTAACTGATAAAGGTTTAGAAGGTAAGGAAGATTTAGTAGTAAAATAATGAAGATGGTGATATGGGAAAGAATCAGTAAGTTTAGTCTTAAGGGAGACGTAGTGAAAAAGATGGCAAGCATGTGATTCAGGAGAGAAAATGGCCACTGTAGGAAGAATTAGAATAGATAGGGGTAAAGAAAATGTAATAAGGAAGAGGGAGAAGTAGAATAGAGTGTAATTAAATTGTCTTACTAGATTGGGTGCTCTAAGGATGACTGATAGAAATGAACAGATAGGACTGAGAGGAGTTTGAGAACACAGAGAATAATAGTAGGGGAAGGTATAGTTTTGGATATGCTAATAATGTTTGACTTTCTTTAGGAAGTGATTTGAGAGTCGAGTGGTGGGGGTAATTAGAAAAGGCGGTATGTGGAATTGTGAAGTAGACTGAGAGTGGTTGGGAAGGGCAGTAATTGGCAGAATTATGATTTGTCAGTATAGAGAAGTGGGTGGAGCTAAATGATTTAAGTTTAGGAGTAGCTGGGGTGGTTGGAAATTGAGGGTAGGGTTCTGCCCACCATAGTTGTGGGGGGTGAAGAAAAACAATCTGTAGTCAACAGAAAGGTAAGTGGGTTAATTCAGAGAAAGGCAAAATCCAACATA
The DNA here is from genome assembly GCF_019279795.1 of Protopterus annectens. Lineage (NCBI taxonomy): Eukaryota > Metazoa > Chordata > Ceratodontiformes > Protopteridae > Protopterus > Protopterus annectens. The sequence continues at coordinate 115,309,412 of NC_056745.1, forward strand.
CTGTCCATGGCGGATTTGGCTAAGCTATATTTATTAAGCTATATTTATTAATTTACATGCCTAAGTTAAGATGAAAAAATATAACTGTATATTATTAGAGACTTGCCAGTGTGAGCTATGGAAGAAGGGGCAAAGACCATGAGTACAGAAATAGGGTTTTACCAGAAATTAAGCTATTTGCAGTTGAAAATAAAGAGTTATACTGCAGAAAGATCAGGCAATCGGGTTGGGGGTGGTGGTTCCACAAGCTGCGTGACAGCCAAAGAGTAGGCAGTAGCACAGGTATTACAATGTAACTTAAACTGTACCCAGCAGGTAGCAATTTAGGTAAAAACATAAAATAAAAAATATAGATATATAGTGATAGTACCCTTACTCTGTTAGGATAGGATCTTGCAGGGAACACGTAAATGAGTAGTTTAGAATGTACTTTAAAAAAACTGTTCTTGTGGAGCTGCTTTGGGAGTAGAAGTGCTGCATCATTTAAGCTTATGCTGTTAAAGCCGTACCCAATGCAACTATGATAAATATTTTCATAAGCTAGATACAGGGCACTAGACTGTGGAAAAAAGAAAAAAGATGTCAATAACATTGCCTAATTAAACCAGTGTTTAAATTTCAAATTAGTCTAGTGTAAAAAGAAGACCAAATTGGAAAATAACACTGGACAAGAGTAAGTTCAGGAAATAGTAACTCAGATGGATTAGCAAAAGTAATGGTAGAGAAGGAGGAAGGCGTACGTGGAACCATACAAGTATTGGGGAACAGGAGAGTACAAACATTAACAAACATCAACCATTAAATTTCAATTAAAACATGTATATACTGCAATTCAGAAACAGATTCCATATCATTCCAACAGTGAATAAACTAAAACAGTAGTAAGCCAATAGCAATAGATACAGTGTAGTATCTCATCTGCTACTGCGGAGCACAATGCATTGTAACTGTGTCTGCTAGCAACTATAATAAAAACATTGGTTGACAACAAAAACGCTAACTACTACAGTCAAAGAATGCCAGTTAAATATCAGTTGCAAGTTCTAATTTTATTACTAGCACCTTGAGAATACTTGCATTTAGACAGAGTAAAGTATTTAAATAGACATCCGCAGCAATAAACAGATTTTAGACATTCCAAAACATAGGCCTATTGATAAAAATATAGACACTTTTCATCCAATTGGTAATAACAACGTTTCTTACTATCCATGAAACACTCAGCTTGTGGGGAGGTTGAGCAGGGGAACAGTTAGGTTGGAAGCTAATTAGGAAAGAAGAAACAGTATTCAATGAAATGGGGTTAAAAATGGTGCAAAGGATTATGGGTAAGATATTCCAAGGTTGGAGCAGGAAAGTTAAAGGACGTTAAAGGTAAATCTGTATATTATCAGAGACCTTGTCAGTGTGAGCTATGGAAGAAGGGGCAGAGACAGTGAGGGGAGAAATGGGGTTTTGCCAGAAATGAAACTATTTGCAGTTGAAAAAAAAAAGTTATACAGCAGAAAAAGCAGGCAGTCAGGTCTGGGGGGGGGGGGGGGTCACAAGCTGTGTGAGAGCCAAAGAGCAGGCACTAGCTCAGGTATTACAGTGTAACTTAAACTGTGCCCAGCAGGTAACAATTTAGGTAAAAAACATAAAATAAAGAATACAAATTTATAGGGATAGTACCCCTACTCTGTCAGGATAGGATCTTGCAAGGAACACGTAAATGGGTAGTTGTGAACGTACTTTAAAAAACTGTCCTCGTGGAGCTGCCTTGGGAGGAGAAGTGCTGTGTTGTTTAAGTTTATGTTGTTAAAGCCGTACCTGATGCAACTATGATAAATATTTTCCTAAGGTAGATACACGGCAGTAGATTTTCATCCAACTGGTAATAACAGAGTTTCTTACTATCTGTGCAGCACACAGCTTGTGGGGAGGTTGAGCAGGGGACCAATTAGTTTGCAAGCTGATAAGAAAAGACAAAAATTAGAAAATACTATAGAATGCTGATTTATCTAGCCCTGTATGAGAAGACTGAAATAACATTCAATCCATTGAAAAGAAAGTCACCTAACACTTCAAGACAATATTTAAGATGACTCTATAATACCTTCAGATTACAAAATATTTTCAGAATATGTAAATAATACCTTTCAACTTTTTCTTGAAAAGAAAAAAAATATTTACCTAATGGTAAACAACTACCCCAGTATATATTGTATTATTTTGGTTTTTTAACTTCTTATAACTACTGGCAGTTCATTTTGTATCCATTTTGTTCTATGACTCTGCTTACCATGAACCCATTGTAAATGAGAATTTCATTCAAGTGCTGTAACTTTAATATTGTCATTGCATATATAAACAGATAAATAAGACTTACTTGAAAAGTCCAGTTGAAACTGCTTTGACCCAGCTGAAAACTGTATGGAACCCTGGGGATTTTGCGTATAACTGGCTTCAATATTATCGCTGGAAACAGAACAGCTTTCTCTAGTCTGTAGAAAAAAATATATGTATATGTAATAGTTCTATACAGGGAGAAAACAGTATCTAACAATGTATGGTAAAACTACACACTTAGGTCTGGGATGTATAGACACTTTGCATACCAAAATGTGTGGGGTTGTGGAGGAGATGGCCATGCACTGATTAGTAGAAATCAATTTTGCAATGTTGTAGTACAGTGCAATGAGCAGAAGTGAGCTTCTGGGAACATATGCAAATTAGATCATAATGACATGCAAATGAAGCAAGGTAGGGAAATGAGGCCATAATTATAAATAATATTTGGCCACTCATTAAGACCAATCACTGAGTTTAATGCCTTCCTTGGCATGTATATGTCCTGGCACATACAACAGCTGGGACACCCACAGAGATACCTTACTAAAAAGATACGAGTTCTAAACCACTCTACTTCGTAACCAACAGACTGCTAAAAGGTGACCTGGGCCTGGTATTTAAGGCATCCTCCAACCCAATATACATTTGCTGCACATCAGCTAGTAAAATTACATCAGAAATACTCTTGTCTAGGGATCTAAACCTTTTGCAACATTAATAGAATGGTTTGGAGGGACAGGATTATCTCACAGAGGATGCTGCTGCTGCTCTGTAACAGACTCTCTACTGACATAAAGCAACGCTTATCTCTGTCCCTATTGAAGCAAAACTTAGATCTATGGATGGGAAACAGAAAAATAACTCAGGACTGTCCCCTGTACTACCAAAGGACAGAGGCAGCTCCTAAATGCTTTAGTCCATGCATGGGTCTCCTCAAATTATCTGTAGTATGATCCCAGTTATTATCTCTAGGAGTATTATATAATTATTGACCTTGAGATGGGTAAAGACAAATTAACACTGAAGAGATAGGTTAATTAAAGTACCAAAAGGGAAACTGACTAGGCATAAAATGGCCCACAAAGACAACTAACCTAGTACTTACCTATGAACCTATAATGACATGCAAACATATACAAGATGAACAAAGTCTTGATTCATGTTCGTACATGGGGGAAACTGTGTTGCAGAGTGTGCCAGATTATAAAAGGGTGAAACATGCCCGACCATATCGGAGGTATAGGCAGCACACATGTTAGGCTTGCAGCAACAGCCACACAGCAGCTATTAGTGCTGCCACTTCATGCTGCTATGCATGAGGATGCATCAGTCAGCAATGAAAATTGTAGCAGCAGTGGGTGACGTTCCATAACTTAGTGACTCAGACATAATCGATCAGTTGACTGGGATAGTAACGAGTGCTTGGTTGACATGCAACACCCTTACACAGACTCTAGAAGAATGAATGGCCTTCCTGTCTCTGTGGCTACTAAAGTACATAACGCACTTACTATCCTAGCTCCAGGGACCTTTCAGAGACCAAAAGGGGACACAGACTTCTCAGGCCTCTGCCTCTAGAATACTGAACAAGTTCCTTGTGGTTATGCTTGTACCTGAAGTCATGCATCTGTGCAGTAACATGCTATGCTACCTTCGATTTACACTGCATGCATGATTCCCAGGCTATCATTTTACTCCTTCTGAACTTGCTGGCAGTTTTGAAGGTAATGCGAATGGTAGTGGTGATGTCTGCTAGTGCACAGTACAGTGTCCCTGCCTGGTGTATGAAGACAGCAAGATTATAATTTTTCTTCTTCATGATCTGTTCAGCAATTCACCCCTGGGCATCCGTGATGACCCATTCTGAGAAGCAGATGCCTGATATGACCAAGAGGGAGTGCTAATCACAGCCACAAGCATTAGCAGGTCAGCAAAGCACTGCAGGTATCATTATGATTGTCTAATATGCCATCAACCTGATGACATCTGTGTAATGTATGCAAGGATTAGGCAACAATGCCCTGAATGCCATTGTAAGTGGATGCAATTGTATTGTTTTCCTTTTTTTTTTTTTTTTGGTTGGTTTGATTTTTTTTCATTTATTTGGGGCACATTTTTATTACTGACAGGCCTTTGTTTCACACAGAGTAGCATATGACTTATAGTGGGGCACTCATGTGTCAGATGGAGCTGCTGGAGGAATGTAGTATAATATGCCAGTTACATTTATTACAGTGTTTTACAGAAATCTGGTATGTACTGGGGTTATGATGAACCATCTCAGGGTGTCAGCATGCTACCTGGTGCATTTCCGTATGTACTAGGGTCATAGATCTGTGCAGGCATGTTAATTTATGTACAAGGTAAATGCAGCTGCTGGCTTCATGGGACAGAGTGAATGGGACAAACATTTGGGACTGTTGGTTGTAAGTGATGTTGTGGCATATTAAGTTACATCTGTCAGATTTCTCTTTCTAATACACTTTTTATTTCAGAACAAGCAGAATGAGGCATAAAACATGCCACCTACTACAGGTGATAGGAGAGACTAGTGGCTGAGCATGATTAATCATACTCTCAAATGCTGACTTGAGTTATGTGTATCCATTCTGTTAGTAGGATAAGTTCACGTATTGCAGACTTCCCATGTTTCAGTATGTTTCCTCATAGATGATAGATGTGCCGAGCAGGTGACTCCAGATCAATAACAAACCATCAAATGGACACATTGTCGAAAGTTATACAATCAAAAATTCAGTCATTGAAATAAAATCCCCCAAAAAACCGACGCCAACATATAACATGAAATGCTTTACCTCTCCACACCTCCTGCTAATTATTTATACTAACTCCAAGATCTCACTACAGTGGTGAAATGGGCAAATGTCCTGATCCCTACTGTAATGCAATCTCGGTCAGAATGGTTCGATGGACTAAATTTTTGATCATATGGTTTTGATAATATGACTTTCAACAATCTGTCCATTCATTTGATGGGAACCCAGTGGCTCCCCTATTGAGTCTGTAGCATAGCTGGAAAGTTTAATGATACTGGGTGTGCCAGCCCTCCCCTGCTGAGACTGTAGCTGGACAGAATAATGAGGCTGGGCATGCCCAGTTAAGCACAGTATTAAAGCTGAAGTTCCTCATATTTCACTCAGAGACTTCTTCAGAAACTTCCCAGCTACCATCCATGTTGAAGTTAAGGACCTGTAGTTGGATGTATTAGATTATGTGCCCCCTTTGTACAGTGGTACCACTGTGGCTTCCTTCCATTTTCTGGAGCTTCTCTTTAGTCAATTTATCAAATCAGTAGATATGTCATGAGCTCTTTGTACACCTTGCCAAATTCCTCAGTATGCTGGGAAGTATGCCATTAGATCTAGAGAATTGTCTTTTTTGAATTCCTTAATCTCTTTTTCAGAGGGTTCTTAATGTATTAACTGCCTTTTATCTGTCCACTTCCTACGTTGCTGTTCTTTATTTCCAAGTCGTCGGAAAGATTCTGCGCTTTCTATTCCCTTCTCTCTTTCTTTTCCTTCAATCTGTGCATATCAGTGTTACTTTATTTTGTCTGAAGATAAAGTTTATGTTTCATGCCTTGCTAAATACTTTTTTTTCTTTTATAGGTTCATAGGTTCATAGGTAGGTACTAGGCTATTGGCCCTAGGGCCTATATAAGCCTAGCCAAAAAATGTACCCTGGCTTTCGCCACCCAAGAAAATTATTTTCCTGTGCCCCTGTCGAGCAGAGCCTCAGAAGTGATCCTTGGGGTGAATTTCCCATTTCCCATCCAATCATCAAGATTTTTCTTGAAGAGTGCTAATGAGGAGCTCTGTTTGACATAGATAGGTAGTCTGTTCCAGAGTATGGGAAGTCTCTGGATAGGAATCTATCCCTCCAGCATGTTCTGTTTATTGAGGTGACAAGGTTTAGGTCCCTAGAGCGTGTAGCTTGGAGGGATTGGGATTTCTTTAAGTGGAGCATGTCCAACAGCTCTGGGCTTGACATAGCTTTGTATGTTAGGCAGAGATCTCCTCTGAGTAGGCGATATGCGATGGAGTAAAGCTGTAGTTTTTTGAGACAGTCTGCGTAGGGCATCTGTTTGAGGCCAGTAATCCTCTTTGTGAGGTATTTCTGTGGTCTTTCCAGTTGTTGTAGATCTGTCCTTTTTTCTGCCATCATTCATATGTGGTAACAGTCTACAGAAATGCCCCAGTATTCCAACTTAAGCCATGATGTCCAGATATATTAACAAACAGAAATATAAATATCAGTTTTTTGATGAAGTTATTGCAGATGCTAACTGTTAAGGTAAGGAGTGATATCTTGAATCTGGCATTGGAAAAAGAGTCAAAGAGACAGAAAATCAGCTATAACTTGAGTGAACAGCAGGGCATCTTTTCCTGAGGGTAATAATAGTGCAGGTAAGGAACATGTGTGTTGTTACCTGAATCATGATTTAATGATACTTAGCTCTGAAATGATGGCATTTCCAAGTGTAAGAACAGGTAACTTGTGAAATGTCAAGTTATGAAACAGTAGAACAGAAGGATGAACATTAGTGGTAGTATACAGCTGATAAGAAAAGATAGAAATGTTCAACTTAGGTAAGTTAAAGTAAATATTTATGTAAGGGTATTCATTACACAAGTGATAAAGTAACTTTAGATTAAGTATATGTGTCTAAATCTCCCATAAAAATGTTTTTGTGTCAAAGATTTTGAGCATATGGAAGGTATTAATGTGGTATATGTTTAGCCATTTTTTGCATTATTTTAGTAATACGATGGAGTAGTGTTTTACAATTTGTAGTAGATCCATGGCTGGTACCACATCATGTGTTCTTGTCTAAACAATGCCCTCCTTTGAATGTTTCTACATGAGCTCGATTTAGCCTATAATATGGTATGTCTGGGGTTACATTAAACTCTTTTTGTCCGAGAGCTGCTTTTGAGTGATGGCCTTTTTTGATTTTTACTGACTTAGGTATTTTGAGCCATGCACCATTCCGTACGTGCATGGGGGTTGGAGCTGCCCATGGTCTGTAAACATACATTATCAAAGTAACTTCAGTAGAGCCAGTCTTTTGGAAAAATGTCAGGACTGTCAAAAAATCTTGGCTAGTCATAAAGAAGCAAATTCTTCCATTTATAATCGTCATTATTATAATTAATAATTCATTCTATTTTTCCAAATGGTTAAGCTTACTGTAGTATATATCAACCTAAGGGTGACCATATTATATTGCTTGCAGTCCAAAAGTAAATTAAAAGAACCATACATAGATTTCAGTACAACAATGCTCCTGTCATGTATGGAAGGCAAAATATAGTGAAATAGTTTATTTTATACAATATGAACCAAAACAAGGAAAAATTGGTTTGCCTTTGCAATCTTGATATGTATAAGCATCCTTAGCACAACCCAGTTAGCTTACACCTATAGTTTTATCAATAGTTCTCCAGTTAGACAGGTACTTACATTTCCATTAATGTTTATTTTCTTCATCCAAGTGAAGTTTAAAGCAAAACTATTAATAAAAATGTATCATCCATACCCCTTTTTTGAATTCATGCCAGTCTCCATGACTTCCTTTGAATTGCCAGATATGCTTTCCAGAAACGTTTAATAATTGGAAATTATCAGAAATGCTGCAAAATAAATTAAAAGCACAGTTGTTTTATAAAGCTTTAGGGAAACAATCCACAATGTAGTCTATTAAAACACAGAACATTTATTCACTAACTTTTATTTATGCCTCTGTAGTAGTCAAGCATTGTTTTTTATGCATTTGCTTTTGTTTTTTTTTTCTGCCCATGGATATGTGGATATCATCACAAATGATGGAATAAAAAAATGAGCACACATTTAGAAGTCATCTCATGGGCTGCCAGTCAGAAACATAAGGAGCCATGACATGAGGCTCAATGCTTCAAAAATGAAACTGCAACTTCAACAAAAAAACTACAAATTCAGAAATGTGTTCATCTTTAAATTGTCATAGCACCTGTACACTGTATGTTGGGGTTGTGTCTCCACTTCTATATCCTAGCCAAGATCAGTGTACCTGAGGGTGTGGGAATACTCCACATCTATACAAAGAGTTCTGCAATTTTGTAAATTCAAAATGGTGAACCTTGAACTTTCAGCTGATACCCCATTTAATGAGGAGCATTTTTTTTTATCTGAGTTGCCCAGTCACATGCATAACCATAAAAATTTTTAATATAGAACTCAGTTTAGGGGGTTGGAGAGGTTGTGATTATAATGTCCATTCATGTTTAAAGCAATCTCAATTACAATGGTATATTATAAACAAGTGTATGTTAAGATGACAGTACTAGCATGTTGACAAATGAGTAGCAGTGAAGTTTATTATGTTACGATGTGATGCTTGCAAAGGACTTAAACTTCTTGTTCAATCAGATTACAAGATTTATACAATGGATTTTAAAAGATTATTGCCTAAGTCTTTTAATGTGAAAACACCAAATTGAAAAATACTGTTTATTTATTTTTATTTATTTATTTATTTACATTTGTTGACCATGAGTGTCCGACTGGACGTAGGTCCATTTTCAGCGGAGGCCCGGGGAGAAAAGCTCCACAGTTAAAATAAACAGACAGTAGTTACATTGGATTACATAGCGATTAACAATTTAACATAGCAATTAATTACAAACATATTTACAGATGAAGAACATAGTACATCAGTAGACAATTAGAATCTTTATCTGCAAAGTATATATTACATGCATATTATATTACTGTTTTTAAGTAAATCATGCAAATGAATTTAAAATTTATCTCTTTAACATAAGCAAAACAGTTTAGTGCAGTAGTTTTCAAATGGTAATAAAACTAAAGACTTGTCTTTTCTTTTAGAACAATTGATTTGTGTTTCCTTGTAAAAACAAGTTTTTATTTCCGCAAAATTAGGGATGCCACTTTTTGAAGGGGCAAAAATTAAATAAAAAATACAATCTGTCTCTTTCAAATTATTGTGTTAGCACTCACATTGAAGAAACAGTTAAGCAGGTATATAAACACTTCCCACATGTTAAAAATTTTTTTCCAGAATTTTGTTACCAATCATATTGGCTGAAACAGTTGAGTCAGATAAGCACTAATATTTAAAAAAGTCATACAAAGGTGATACAGATAGGAAGGCGAAAAATTGTTCTCTGTATACTGTTTTATGCAATAATAAATACTGTCTGCATACTGTTTCCTGTAATTTGTACATCATATTATTTTTTCAATCCACTTTTTGTTCATACCTATGATAGTATTTGTTTTACACATATCATTTTACTACAGAAAAAAGTGTTACTTTAGTATTATAAAAAGAATGCTCATTCTTTTAGAGTTTGTCAACTTCTGTTAAGATTCAACATGGTAAAGATTGATTTGATTAGACTAAATTGTTTGCTACTGGTTACATTTCACACTTCCAAGGCTCACAGTTAAAAAAAAGGCTGTTCTGAAAAAGAGAATAAATTGCAATTATGAAATCTAACTGAAACATGCAACAGCTTGGCAAAATATACACAAGTTTGTATAAACTCACTTACAAGACTGCAACTTAGAATGTTTATGTCCTGAGCATAGTCTTGAGTGGTGTACCCACGACTGCTTCCTTCTCACATACCCAAATTGGAGTGGGGGGGCATGATCTAATATATGACATCATAACAGGCGTGGCCAAATATGTGATGTCAGTGAGTCTGGCCCACACTACAAAGTGATAACTCTGTAGGAAATAATTGAATTAAGCTGGTGGTCTGTGTCCAACCTTTTGATCCATATATGTGATGCAGCTTTCATCTTTGGCACCACTAAATCTGTGCCTTAGGTGTTGAGGACATGCTCACATGACACTATCGAAAAACAAAGAATAACTTCACACCACTGTTACTACTACCTAAATAAACAAATACTTTGGGATGAAGCAGCTGAGAGGGCAGCACATTTATTTATTTTTACTTATTGCATTTGCTAATCTGATAAGTGGGCCAGTCTATTACATACTTCTGTAACAGATGACTCAAAAGCCAGAAAAGTGTGATAGAAGGTGTTAATGTTCACACTGACAGTTCCAATTCATGAATTCATAGAAAAAAATGAGATACTGGTTCAATAACAGATTATCTCATCATCTATTTCTCAGCTGGTCATTATTTTCGAGATGTTTGAGATTTTGGTTCAAAAATTTCCTCCCCTATTCTAAAACTGGTGAAGTGGACCCCCAATGCAAACAATATATCAACTTGATGATTCATTATAACAGTTATATACGCAAGAAATGACAAACTAAATTAGGATTTCAATATTGAAGATGCTTTGCAAAACAGGATTTCAAAATTTCCATCCGGATAATCGTGTTGAAACCCAGGATTATGATAAAGTGTAGTGGAGAAAAGGAGGAACTGAAATGATCCATCTTCTTTGTTTAACAGTTCCTTGTTTTGCCTGTCAGCACCAAACCATAGCAGATTGTCTGGAATTCTACTATTCTCTGCGTGTCATTTGCTGTTTGCAATCTTGATATGTATAAAGAGAAATAAAGCTTCTATACTATGAACGTTTAACTGTGCTTGGCCTTTATTTTCTTGTTTAGGACAATGCTACAGCCAATGCTGTCCTTGCTCTTTGTCCAACTTGGACAAATCTGTTTACTTTGGCATCTGACCTCACTCAGTACAGCTGCCTTCTTTTGTCCTCTAAGAATTTCTGGCTGCTTTGTTTAAAATGGCAGGATGAAAGAGGAGGCTTCCTGACCTCTCACCTTGAAATCTCTTAACATCTCTTTGTAGCTGTTTGCCAAAGAAAAGCCAAAGCAGCATTTTGCAGCTCCTGCTGAATTTTAACTAGCAACCTATAGATACTCAAACACTCATGTTGCTTCAACACTTGATTCCAGTTAGAAATGCCCTGGCCTGAAAGACAGCACTGCTGAAGTGCCCCATAAGGGGCTGCTAATATGTATCAGCACAATTATTTTTATGTTAGAAGAATTTGTTTTTAGTCTTCAAATCAGGGAAATGTTTCCTTCAGAAGCTTTTTTTAGTACTTGTGATGTGTGTAATGAGATTCGTAAATGGAGTACCAACCTTCTTCCCAACAAAACTAGTGTAACACATAGATTAGAAATACAAATAAGGCAAAGAAAGATCTGGGTGTTATAATCACCTCTGATTAAATGACTGTTTAATGTAGAATGGCAGTAGGAAGTATCAGAAATATACTGGGATACACTGTTGACACAGATATAACCAGGAATATGCTGGGATACACTATTGACACAGATATAACCAGGAATATGCTGGGATACACTGTTGACACAGATATAACCAGGAATATGCTGGGATACACTGTTGACAAAGATATAACCAGGAATATGCTGGGATACACTGTTGACACAGATATAACCAGGAATATGCTGGGATACACTGTCGACAGAGATACAACCAGGAATATGCTGGATTACACTGTTGACACAGATATAACCAGGAATATGCTGGGATACACTGTTGACACAGATATAATCTTTTAATTATACAGAACAATAATGAGACCTGATCACCTGGAATGAGAGAGAGGGGGGAGAGAGAGGGAGAGAGAGAGGGAGAGAGAGGGGGGAGGAGGAGAGGAGAGAGAGGAGAGAGAGAGAGAAGAGAGAGGAGAGAGAGAGGAGAGAGAGAGAGGAGAGAGAGAGAGAGAGAGAGAGGAGAGAGAGAGAGAGGAGAGAGAGAGAGAGAGAGAGAGAGAGAGAGAGAGAGAGAGGGAGGGAGAGGCTGGGGAGAAAAGGTGTTTGTAAAGGTGTTTTTAGGTGCAAGGTTTGCACAACCTAAAGGATGAACCTATGAACAAATGGCTATGCAAGGAATGACCTATGATGTATTGAGATCTAAAGTTCACTTTGGAGGAGAATTGCTAAACTGAAATGCGCTCAAATATGAAAACAGTATCACCAAAACAGTGGGGTCACAGGACATGATAAAGACTCAAGCATAAGAAATGACTCTCTGGAAGACAAAGGGAGACGGAAAAAGGTGCACATGATAAGGGTGCATTCTGTTACAAGCAAGCAGGAAAATGGGGCAGAGGTGAACACGAAGAATGGCCCAGTGGTACAGTGTTTAACACTGTCACCTCACAGCAAGAGGTTCTCTGGTTCTATTCCTGGTTGGGGTGCCTTCTGGGTGGAATCTGCATGTCCTCCCTGAGTTTGCGTGGGTTTCCTCCGGGTACTCTGGTTTTCTCCCACATTCCAAAGACATGAATAAACATCTCTTCCTCTGCTTAAGGACTCGCTTGTCAAAAAAAACAATGTAAATCCAAGAAAACAGTTGAGTCCAAACAGGCTGTTCAAACTTTAATTCCATAAAAACAGGTAAAATGTTGATAAAACTGTGAGCGCTTTCGGGATAACCCTTCATCAGACAGTGTAACAGCATTCATGAAGTCTATTTAAATACATTTCAAAACACAACCACCAATCATCTCACTGCCCTCCTTTTCCTAAGGGCTGGTCTTAAAGGTGTACATGTATTCAACCCTGGTGGATGATTTGCTGCTAGCTCTATAATCCAGTGTAGTTCATTACACTCAGTGACATTCACTATGCCCCCCCTTACTCATATGAGTAACCCGTATAACCATAAATTTAAAGGTGCGTGTCGAATTGTTAGAAGTATGCACATATAGAGCACTATGCTCATCTTTCTGTCTAATACTGTACAAGTGATGTTGTATTCTAATTTTCAGTTTACAGTTGGTTTTCCATACATACTAACTGGGGCATGATTGACACATCACTAAATATACCACATTTTCCGTGTGGCAATCTGCATATAGTTTAAATATATATTCCTTTTTTATTTATGAGGTGAACAAAGCTATTCTTATCACTAATCATAAAGCAAGTCTTACAGTGCCTGCAAGGAAAAGTACCTGTTCTATCTGATGTTAACCTAGTTTTATTTCTCATTCCTGGTTCTTTACACAACATGTCTTTCAAGTTACTGTTGCATCTAAAACCAAAGCTTGGTTCTTTATCCACTATATATTTGAGTCTATCCTCACTTAACAGGATTTTCCAGTTTTGTTTAATTATTTTCAGACCCCATTGATATTGTTGCTATATTGTAGCATAAGCCTATGTTTATTACTTTTTTGTGTCATCGTGTTGTTCTCATGGCTTTGTGTCTCATTGGATTTGAACCATGGTCTGGCCTTTCCCTTTCTATCTCTCTTCACTAGTTCTAACCCCTCTTGCATCAAGTTATTTGTATAACCCCTTTGTGCCATATGGTTCTGTAAACTCTCCAGCTCTTTTTCAAAGTTGGCTTCTTCTGTGTATAATCTCGATGTGTGCAAACCCTGTCCCACTACTATGTTTTTAAAAGAACGTCTAGGGTGCATACTTAAAAATTCCAAATAGTGATTGCTCCAACAATTTTTCTTATATAGAAAGGTTGCCATACCAGTCTCCACATCTTTAGTTATTCTTACATCCAAAAAAAATCTATGGATTTGAAATCACTTTTTACTGTAAACCATAAAAAATCAGTGGTTGTCTCCAAATGCTTGACAAACCTTGTCAGTTCATTCTCAGTACATTGCCATAAAATATAAACATCCATAAATTGAACATAATGCAGTAAATGGTCACTCCACCACTGATCATTAATAAGGACATTCATTTCTTCCCAACACAAAAAACACTAGGTTGGTGTACGAGTTTAAACAGGGTGTGCCCATGGCCACACCCTGTCTTTGCCTATAGTATGTACCATTACACAAATACATTATTTTCAAGTATGAGCTGTAGAACGTCCAGAATTAACTGGTTTGTTCTCCCATCAAACACTTTCTTTACTTTTAGTACTTCCCTAATCGCATTTAGGCCATAGTTATTACTAATAACAGCAAAGAGGTTATTAACATCAAGAGTGACCATTAATACATTGGTCATTGTTTTGTTATCTACAACCTCCGATAACATACTCAAAAAGTGTCTTTTAATATTCCAGGGTAACACTGCATCACTATTTTCAGTTTAGTTTCCACCCATATGGATAAGTGTTCTGTTATCCACCCCCTACCTGAGACTATCGGTCTCATGGGTGGTGGTATCACATTTTTGTGGATTTTTGGAAGGGCTTTAAATATTGGTGTCACAGGATGCTCTATATAAAAAAAAGTCTAACAATTCTTGTTCCAACATCCCCTGTCCCTTAAGTTCTTCAAGTTTTGCTCTTACTTTACAAATTAAATTTCTCAGCATTATAGGAGAAACACTTAAATAAGTTTGTGCATCTTTAAGTAAATCATTCAGTGCTGAGGTATATGCAGCAGTATTCAAAACAAGAACCCTTATCCGCTGACTTAATTACAATACATTCATCTTCAATCAAAGAATGTAATGCTTCCTTTTCAGAAGCATTCAACTTATCATATTTACTAAAACTTTTATCAAAATAATTTCTAATTTCAAATTCACATGTCCTTAAAATAGTTTGCATTGTGGGGTGTATTATTGGTACAAATGTGCTTGGATGTTTTAACATTGTTTATACATTCATATTGTTACCATACATTTTCCTCAGTGCTATATTGTGCCCAAACATATGTAAATCTAAAATAACATCACTTACTTTCGAGCCTCTGCGCGGTATAAAAGTCAGCCCTTTCCTTAAAACTCGAAAGACTTGCTTCATGATTAGTGATAAGAATAGCTTTGTTCACCCCATAAATAAAAAGGAATATATATTTAAATTATATGCAGATTGCCACACGGAAAATGTGGTATATTTAGTGATGTGTCAATCATGCCCCAGTTAGTATGTAGGGCAAAACAACTGTAAACTGAAAATTAGAATACAACATCACTTGTACAGTATTAGACAGAAAGATGAGCATAGTGCTCTGTATGTGCATACTTCTAAGAATTCGACACGCACCTTTAAATTTATGGTTATACGGGTTACTCATATGAGTAAGGGGGGGCATAGTGAATGTCACTGAGTGTAATGAACTACACTGGATTATAGAGCTAGCAGCAAATCATCCACCAGGGTTGAATACATGTACACCTTTAAGACCAGCCCTTAGGAAAAGGAGGGCAGTCAGATGATTGGTGGTTGTGTTTTGAAATGTATTTAAATAGACTTCATGAATGCTGTTACACTGTCTGATGAAGGGTTATCCCGAAACGCTCACAGTTTTATCACCATTTTACCTGTCTTTATGGAATTAAAGTTTGCACAGCCTGTTTGGACTCAAATGTTTTCTTGGATTTACATTCCAAAGACATGCGTCTGGAGCTTTTCTCCTTGGGCCTCCACTGAAAACAGGCTCTGTCCTAGTTGGACTTTCCCGGTCAACAAATGTTAAATAAATAAAATAAAGAATGAAACAGACAGGGGTACTGATAACAAATGGAGGCAAGATTTTAAAAATGACAAAAGGAAAAAGTGGTCAATAAGAAGGGTGGAAGGAACATTAAATAAGCTACAGTAAGGGGTAATGGAGTGCAGATCGTCATTGGGAAGTGTTCAATGGCATTTATGCGGAGGAAGGAAATGTAAAGGAGCAGTTGTATATGGCAGCAAGAAACCGCTGGACAGACTTCAAAGACTCAGTGTGTTTCACTGGTATATTCATATACTTGTGTGCAAACAGGCAATAAAGAATTTAAGAAACCACGTAAGGGGAATGGGTAGTAATATCAAAACCTGTCTGCCTGTAAGTTGGTATTTGAAGCAAGTACCTATTCAAACACGTGCATTGTAATGTTAATTAGATCCTGCCACATGAAAACAAACGTGTAGTATGCCAGTGCCAAATGGTTTATTTAGTATTGTTTTGTGAGTGTTGTGCATAGTATAGCTAATCCAATCACTACCTTTTTGTTTTGCATTTCAAAATGGTACATGACTCCGTAAAACGTTAGCCTACAGTAAACATGTTAGATAGTTAATTGAACCCACGGAATTATAATACAGAACAGAATTAATCCAGCCCTGTGTTTACCACGCAAAAAGGATAATGCAAATAAAAGGCGCTCTGAGTACATACGCTGCAAATCTGTCGAAAACAGCACTTGTACAACAACTAAGCCAGTCACATTTTCATATTTAGTGCTAATTCTAATTGCTAGGATCCCTTTAACATGAGTGCATTTCATCCAGTTCTGTGCCTTCAACAAGCAGTAGCTTCTAAATAATGTTACTGACTGGAGAGCAGAATGAGTTTGCATTCATATTTATTTTAACCTGGATTGTTAAAAACTCAGACTGACTGGCTACCCTCATCTGTATAAGGAAGTTTATGTTGTTGTAGGGCCACTTAGTGGATACACATGTATACACACACACACACACACACACACACACACACACACACACACACACACACACACACACACACACACACACACAAAAAACAAAAAGAACATGTATGCTTATCAAGCACGCCCAGACTACAGATCCATGCAGGGGTCAAACAGCATAGCAGGGAAACATCAGCAGCACTGTTAACACTCTTACTATAGAGAAGTGGACTGCACACTCTCCTAAATGGTATGTCTGTCATGTCAGTCACCCATGTTCACATCCCAGGGCACCACACCAGTAATATTGCTGTGGTAGCATGTAGCAAGAATTATGTTGACTTAAGTTGTCACTTTTCCTGTTATGATTCATTCATGTACAACAGTTACAAAATGTCACTAATTGTACTAGAGATGCTGGTTATAAATCTGTATCAGTGATGTAAAGCTGCAATAACAGACATCTTTAAAAGAATGAAAAATATATGCCATCAACAAATACTGACTTACTGGTTTTATAAACCTTAGTGACGCATTCACTACACAGAACATCAAACTAGACAAAAAAATCATACTTGAGAAAAATATATGATTTTAGCAGCCTACAGGAAAAAAAAACAGGAGTACTGTGCAGTTAACAATTCACGGGGTTACAAAACAGGAAGAATGGGTATA